>NW_012027121.1:7484-7805 GCF_000956235.1 Wasmannia auropunctata | reverse complement strand
TTTAATTTTTTGTTAGATTTGGCCATAGAATTCGAAAATTCTCAGGAAAAAAGCAACAGAAGCATTTCTGCGCTCTAGTTCTGAATAAATGATAACATTCTGTACAATTCTTATTACTCAAACTATATGAGAAGAGCATATTCGTAAAAATCAGTCCTTTAACTTTTTGCTACTATTGTACGTATTAAACATCCTTAAGTTAAAAAGTTAAATAATTTTAACTTAACTTAGTTACATTTTAGGCTCTTAACTTTTAACTTAATTTAGTTACATTCTATCGGTAACTATTAACTTTTGATCTAACTTTCTTGAAGTTACATA
>NW_012027121.1:6880-7464 GCF_000956235.1 Wasmannia auropunctata | reverse complement strand
TCTTTTAGACGTCATATTACATGTCTTTTAAACGTCTTTTAAGACAGTTTTTAGACATCCTGTAGGACATCTTTAAGACATCTTATAAGACACTTTTAAAATGTCCTATGTGACATTTTTCAGACATCTTTTAGGCATCTTTTAAGACAACCTATAAGATACTTTTTGGACGTCCTATATGACATTCTTTAGACATTTTTTAGACATTCCTTTAACTTTTTGCTACTATTGTATACAATAGTAGCAAAAAGTTAAAGGACTGATTTTGACGAATATGCTCTTCTCATATGGTTTGAGTAATAATTAAGGATTGTGCAGAATGTTATCATTTATTTAGAACTAGAGCGCAGAATGTTTTTGTTGCTTTTTTCTTGAGAATTTTCGAATTCTATGGCCAAATCTAAATTCTAACCTAAAAATTCAAATTAAAATCCTTATAACTTTGGATTGCTTTAGTAAATCGACTCCGGCTTTTGTCTCAAGTCTTTCAACATATATAAGAACAATTTGTAAAATTTTTGTTAAATTCTCATTATTTTAAAAATTCTATAGATATAGAATATAAAAATTTTATACCTATAGAA
>NW_012027121.1:0-348 GCF_000956235.1 Wasmannia auropunctata | reverse complement strand
AAAATTTATAGATTTCATGTTACAAGTATTTAAAAATGGAATTCTTCTCACGATTTATCGATTAAAAATTATTTTTTTTTTATTATTTGATTTGAATGGAATTTTGATTTAACGCGTGCTTAAAGCAAAACTGGACAATTAAATTTTTGCTTTTATAAAATTAACATCATTTTAAATTATTTTAAATATTTTTTTGCTTCTAAATCATTTATACAGGGTGTCCCAGAATTGGCGCATTCGGAGTACATGACGTTGTACTTTGTGCTAAAAGGAACAACTTTTTCCTTTAGCAAATTTTGACCTGACAAGTAATTTTGGCAGGAGAGCTGGTTAAGATCGGAAGAGCAC
>NW_012027120.1:32149-33634 GCF_000956235.1 Wasmannia auropunctata | reverse complement strand
AAAGCGCGAAAACGCATAACCGCAAGAGATTCGACTCTCGGAGAGAGACCCGCAGCCACAGCTATTTGGGCGGCTATGAAAGCCAAGACGAAATTCGGCATGGGTTTAAAAACGAAGAGGAAAAGGAGCAAGCTAATACTTCCGGTAGCTGAACGCGGAGGTATCCTACTCTCTTGCATCCTACACTCTTGCCATTGTTAGGAGTTGTCGGTTCGTTGGTCGGCGGGGTGGCGAAAGTCGCGAAGGCCGTGAGCGATAACAAAGCCGCGCAGCGTCAGCTGGAAGAATTGAAACGCCACAATCGAGTCATAGAAAGTCACGGAGTTTATCTCGCTCTGTATAAGCACGGCCGAGGCATCTCGATGCGGAAGAAAAAAAACTTAAAAAAGAAAAACGTTAAAATTTCCAACAAGCGCAACTACCAACATACAATTGCAACAATTGGCTGAATGTATGCATATTCCATATTTCAGAAGTATTTTCATGCGAACCACTTTACGGACGGGAGGAGTACGAGTCGGAACGAGAGCGGTATCGTGAATTTGGACAATGCTGAGGGACTCGGTACTTGTTGGGTGGCATACGCAATGAGGGGCAATCGTGCTATACATTTCGACAGTTTTGATAATCTTCGGCCGCCGAGGGAATTGGCGCGATATCTACGAGACAATGAGACGCAAATCGAATTCAATCGCATGCCTTATCAACGTTACGATCAAAGGAATTGTGATCAATTTTGTCTACAGTTTTTACAGATAATCTATCGGTAGATAATCTATTTAAAGACAGACATTGCAACATTTAGACTCAGTATTCAATCAAACATGTCGCTGACGTTTACGTTGACAGGCAAAAGTAACATCCTCGCGGTAAGCTACTTTCCACCTGTAAATTTGAGCGGTGGTGAATACGAATTCGCTCTGGCAGATTTTGAAACGTATTATACGATACCCAATGTAAATTCGTCGAATAATAAATTTTATTTCGACAAAGACGACAAAGAGATTGTAATTCCCGAAGGATCGTACGAACTGTATTATATTGCAAAATATCTGAAACGTGCAATCCTACATGTTCGTCCAAACGATGCTGCGAGAAAGAAAATGAAAAGCAATGAAGAGGATGAAAACGATTACCCGCTGGTGATTCGCGCCAATAACAATACGATGAAGAGCGAGATCAAGTGCGCGTATCGGATAAATTTCACAAAATTCTGTAACATTGTACGAACTCAACACGAATTGATTTTGATACGAGCGCGCAATGATAACAATTGTCTCGTGGGAGATGCCGCGACTGAGCCTGAAGTCGAAATACACAAGGTGCAATGGCGAATGCCTCATATCATGTTAAACGAGGTCAAGAAACTATCCATGCTACGAGCTTTGGAAAGCGGCCGATATCTGAGCGCGAGTTTTCGCTCGTGGGATCTGTACGAATACCCCTTGTTGCAGAGCACTACCAAGCATTCATGGGCTGTGAAGA
>NW_012027120.1:28694-30402 GCF_000956235.1 Wasmannia auropunctata | reverse complement strand
GAGATGTGTATAAGAGACAGATATCTAACTAATGAAGGTCGCGAAAGAATATAATTTTCTTTATAGTTAAACTAATAGCGGTTTGATAGAACAGACAGGCGGTTTGACAGGCGATTCGATAGGCGGTTCGACAGGCGGTTAGACAGATCAAGTGTATTCGTTCGACAGACAGTTCGACAGATCAGCTGTATCGGATCGACAGATCAGCTGTATCGGATCGATAGGCGGTTCGATAGCGGTTCCGTAAAAGCGTTTTTTATAGTTACGACTGTTTCAATTTCATTTATATTCTTTGTAGCTGCTATCATTTCGGGGAGCGTGTGAGTGATATAACATATATATCAATATCATTCTCACGGTACGCGCATTATCAGGTAGGAGAGATAATTATTTCTATGGCTTGTTTTTACTCGCGAGTTCTCGTGGAGCCCTTGAGTCAGTCGACGTTGAGCCGTTGCATCAAGTCAATCTCACAGTGTGCGAACAGTATATTATACAGTATGAGGTGCATTATTTGTCTGGACAATTTCGCGCCCAGCACTTGTGACAAGTGTTGTCGCAGATATTGGCTGCGGGCAGCCAGACGCCACGCTGCATCAAACTATGGGAGTAAATTATTATGGGCCCTGGCGAGGACGAAGACGTTTCCGAAGGAGGAGGTGAGCCCGATGCGTGAGAAGGTGAGGGTGAACACGCGCGGGGTGGAGGCGCCAGAGAACAGCGGCGTGAGGAGCCCGCAGGCGAGGGTGAGTCCGAGGAGCCCGCAAGTACCACAGAGTCCACGGGAGGAGGCGCCTCTCCGTATAATAGTAGATGTGGCTACAGGACGGTTGCCTACAATTAGGTTAAGAATTTTTTACATAGCTATCCTTTTTTCTTTCTTCTTTTGCAATTTTTTAAATATGTGGCTCCTTTGTCTGTTGCAGATGGCGACAGATTACGGCGGATTTGCGTCGGATTTAAATCATATATTCTATATATCCTAAATTTTAAAATAAATATTTTTTTAATTTTAAAATAAAATTAATTATATTATTCTATTTTCTTCTCCTCTTCCTCTTCGCGAACATACGCAACGCGAGCGATAAGCGCGGGGGGACGGTGGGGCCCGTGCGCAACGGAAGGGACGCGAGCGTTGCTGCGGCGGCGGCGGCGGCGGCGCGAGCGCGGATCCCCTCTCCCCGCGACACCCGCATCGCCGACGCGGTTCCCCCGACCCCGCGACACCCGCATCCACGACGTGGCTCTCCTCTCCCCGCGACACCCGCATCCACGACGTGGTTCCCCTCTTCCCACGCATCCCGGGTCAGGCCAGCTGGAGCGAGTGGCTTTTAGCGGCTTCCCCCTCCCCGCGGACCCCCCGCGGACCCTCCTGCCCCTCACCACCCCTCGGAGCTCCCTAATTAAAACCGGCCCTTATTAGCTACTACTTACTAAGCTGCGTCTGCCCTTACAAGTCTGCCCCGCAACTTGTTATACTGCCTAATATGTATTGTGACGTTGCAGCCCGCTGCAGCGGAGCAGCGTCCCGCCGCCGTCACAAGGCGCGGGTTCGCGCCCTTTTGCCGGGCCGGCAGCCGCGTTGTCGAAGCAAGACCGAGATCTCCGGGAGGCCCGAATTTAAACGCGTGCTTTTTATAATTTCGTTGAACCTCTTATACGTACCGCGGCACCTCACCGGACCAACGGAGCGTCAGCGGAGAGGACT
>NW_012027120.1:24489-27908 GCF_000956235.1 Wasmannia auropunctata | reverse complement strand
TATCCCCACATGCCTAGTAGCGCGGCGAGATACGATCGGTATGACCGCTCTACCGCTGGTATTCGGCGGTGGGCCGGACAAATACGCGTTTATTTGCCAATCTTCAAAAATTAATATCTCGTTAATGATTGCGAATTTTGCAAAATGGTAGAGGACTTTTCGATTCAGTTTAATCTGCTCTATCAGCCCACGAGATTTTGGGCGGTTATTACCGGACACCCTGTATACGTGTACATATATATGTTATTATCATTATTTTTTGGGGAGCTACTCCGGAAATTCCACACTTCCCGTGGAACTTGCCGGAGAAGAAAGCCGTAAGTCGATCTTCAAGTCCACGGTCTCGATGGAATTTGTGGGGGAGAGAGAGCGAGACTCCTCTGGGGAAATAGGTATCGGAGAATTTGAGACCGAAGGAAGAGAAAATCTTGGTGAGGGAGTTCGCGAAGGTGTATCTGGGAATATTCTATAAATCAAATCAGATGATGCGGAATGAGAACGAAAGGGAATTTCCTCGGAAGGTGAGGAAGGAGAGTTAGCCGGAGGAGCGGGCGGTGACGGAGGTCCGCAGGCTCCGCGTTCTCCTCCAAGGAGTTCAGCCACTCCTGGTAAGCGTAATCGAGAAGTCTCCGTGCTTTTTGCCATCGGCGACGGCGGGTTGCTCGCGAGACGTGGCGCGTCGAAGAGAAATATGATTTCAGTCCGCGACGCACTAAAGACAAGACTGATTAGAGACAAGTCACCACCTAATTTAACCCCCGGTTAAAATTATAAGAAAGTGACGACTTATTATTTGATTGAAGATTGAATTTAGGAAAAGGCTATGGAGGTGGGCATTTGTCGGCTGAGAATCGAGCTCTTGACGACTGTCTAAGCGACCTTTCGCTCTGTCTTCCTGGAGGGTTGGTGGAATGATCTCCGGAGCGAACACTTTGTTTGAAGATCCGCACAGATTTTAATTTCTGACATCGAAATGCCGGACAAGGTGTCAGAGTGACGGTCTATTGAACAAATGCTGAATGCTGAGTGCTGAATTCTAAATGCTCGCGAGACGCCAAGAAAAGTCCTATATATATGTGCTCAGGAGCCCGGTCCAGCTCCTTTTTTTTCGGCACAACTTCCAGAAAAAGGATTATCGCGGAGACCCATATCGAGAGGGGACAATCGCTTCCTTTAAATCCGGAAGCCGGCGAGATTCGTGCGGCGTTGACAGCGATAGATGAGATCTTCGCCTAGTTTGACGCGTGCCGAATTTATTAATGAATTTTTATCTTTTGGAACCGGAAGGGTCTCTTTTACAAGAATTCATACGTTTGAACTAGGCGACTATCTTATCTATTTACTTAATTGTAGGGTAATGGGGTTATTGGTAAAAGATTTCTCTAATTGGCGGCTTCCGCACGTGCACTTTTTAGAACACAAGAAGTCTTAAATCTAGTATTTAATAAAAATAGTCGCCGCTAAAATCGCGAGGTTTGCCGATCGCAAAACTTTCCACGAAAGAAAAGAATCGTGGAGTCCTCAGGACATAACAGTAGGAAACAAAAATAAGTCTGATACCGTTGTATGGTATTTATTCTCATGCAACTGAAAATTAAGCTACAAAGGTAATGACAGAACCAACTTTGGATATTGATAATAGTAATATTTTTTAATTTCCCGAATTCAAACAACAAAAAGGAAATGCATCTGCTTTGAGAGAACATTTGTCAAGTCATCTAATGATTAAAGTAAACAAATTTACATTTCATTAAAATTCGCCTTTTCTTTGCATTGAAGAAACAATTTGTTCTTTTTATTATAGGTTTGAACGCATTTAAACGCTTCGTCGTGAGAGCATTAACTAACATAAAATTTGATATACAGAATTTGCAGAGTAAAAACAATTAAAAAAGAATCATTTGCAGCATTGAATCGGAATTGGAACATGATCAATTAGAGAAAGAGAAGGAGAATGTACTGTTAAATTTCTCTCTCCAGGTTATTGATGACGATTTACGGAAATTGGATAATTTGACAAACAAGGGATTCAGAAGTCAAGTTATAAAAGAGCTTCAACAAACTGATGGGAATACTTTCAAAAAGATGTCCATCCAGTTAATGCGTAAATTATTTTCCGACAATTTTGCGCAAAAATTTTGTTTGATTGGTAGCAAAAAAAAGAAATTTTCTCAGACTTGCGTATTTGTAAAGTAATTCTGTGTGAGTTTTCTACTTTTTAGTATATTATCCGATAAAAAAATTCTGTATAATTATACAAATATGCATCGATTTTGACCCAGAATAATAATATGCACGAACGTGCAATCTATCATAAAAATGATGTCTAAAATTTGTATAAATATGCATAATTTCTATTATATAATTGTGCATAATTATTCCTAATTAAAATTCATGCATATTTTTAGCATAATTGCGCATAATGTTTAATAATGTATAATTTTTTTCCTTCCCATTTTTAAAATAATACGACTTATTTAGAAAATTTTATAATTTTCAGATGTGGTCGGTAAACGATTTACAGATGCAATCGAGGATGACATTGCTGCATCAATAAAAACTTGGCTAGCGCACGCCAAAGAATACGCATCTAAAGAGAAACCCAACAATAATGTGGATGCGGTTTAGTCCTTTTTTAAATATTATTAAGTGTTTTGTTTTTATATTAAATATTTAAAATTTGCAAAAGAAAGTAGCTGATTTTGTTATATATTTTTACAATATTTGGACTGTGGAGATACTAACATTCGAATTTTGATAAGTTTTACATATATAAGTATTTAAAAGTATACATATATACATACGATTGAATTTATACATAGTTTTAATTTCGTTCAAACATTAACAGATTAACTGTGTTACTTGATCAATATAGTGCAACGTGTATAACCATTGTTACATTTTAAACGCTTGCAATAAATAAAAAGAAAAATAATTATAATTATTATCATTATAGTCTCATGTGTAATTATTTATATTATTGTATAACTTTTTTTTACAAAATTATGACAATTTGAAGATCGATAATTTTTCTGCAAAAATTTAGTAATCACTTAATTTTGCTACTGACAACGAGTGTTTCATTAAAACTTGAGAATATCTCTCTACACAATGACATTGACACAAGCATAATACAGACAGACGGGCAAGATACAAACAGGCTGCATCCACAGTACGCAGTATCCGCATATTCAGATAGTGCGGTAAGCAGACTCTCGATTAGAAGGGAGTTCTCGCTAACGTCGTACGACAGTAGCGTATTCGATCCCGAGGAATTTTATACGGCATCAAGAGACGCGACACGCCTAGAAATCTCGCGTCAGCCGCCGACTACACCGCCCGAACAGAAGATTGACATACAGCCGACTAGCGAAGAAATAGACGCGGAAATAAATCGGCTTCGAGGATTAGCAGTCCCG
>NW_012027120.1:10159-24066 GCF_000956235.1 Wasmannia auropunctata | reverse complement strand
AAATCAACGCGGAACAGGGGACGAATACATAAAATTAAAAGAAGCGCGAGAATCGATCCCGAAAACAGATGGATCGTCGCGGAAACAAGTACGGGAATTTCTAAACGCGTGCGATTACGCGTGCGATTACGCGATAAAAGAGATAGACCCGGCTAAAGAAAACGCGTTAGTAAGAGCGATCCTAGGCACTAAGCTAACCGGAAAGGCCATGTATGACTTTCAAACCAAGGACATTCGCTCATACGCACAATTAAAGCAGGAGATAGAAGCTTGTTACTTGGCAAAGCGAAGCGCGGCACATCTCCAAAACGAACTCTACGCACAGCGGCAAAAGCCCAGCGAGAATGCGCGCGATTACGGAACGCGCGTAGAGAAATTATCAATTGAATTTTACCAAGCTATCATAGAAGGTAAGCCGAGAACAACAGAGCAAAAGCTAGAGGTACAAGAGACCGTCCAGGGAATAGCTCTCGAAATCTTTCATATGGGGCTCTGAGAGGAATCGCAGACTATTGTGCGTTCCCGGAACTACCCGACGCTAGAAGAAGCGATTCTGGGCGCCACCGCGGAAGAAAAGTTAAAGAGGCCCCAGAGTAAAGCGAGTTACAATACTGACCGTTATAGAAGCGAGCAGGATAGAGCGAAGGAAGGCCGAAATACGAGCCTGAAGTGCTACCGATGCGGCAAAGCAGGACATATAGGTCAGGAATGCCGTACCTACAGATATACAAATAAACTCAGCTTACCGAAAGCAGATAAAACGGCTGGCGTAAATGCAATAGACAAATATTGCAACTATTGTAGAAAGGCAGGACACCTCAGAGAAGAGTGCTGGACTTTAAAAGGGCGAGAACAGACAGGCCAACCGAGAAGAAAAGAATTCGAAGGAAAAATAAGGTGCACGTAACCACAAAGGCGGATACCGGTAAAAACCATGACCAAGCGTTTAGTAGCGGCGAAGATGACGACCTGGAGGAGCGCAAGACAAGGACAAGTCAAGCTGCGCGCAAGCATAAAATAACGCAAGTCACCGGGAAAACTAACAGCTACGGATTACACATGATAACCTTGCCAATAAAGGAAGCCGAAAAGGGCGAGATGCATTTGCTACTAGATACAGGAGCAACGCTGACATTGATTAAAGTAGGAAGTCTGAAGGACAAAGTAATAATCCGAGATGATCATATGGTTCTCAAGAGAGTCACAGGCCATCCGAAACAGCATTTGCAAAATACGCGCTAACATCTCGTAGCGAAACAATTACGGGCTAGAACCGACAAAAATAAAATTGGAATAGTGCAGGCGGAGGAAATTAAGGCCGGAGTATTCATAGGATGTTGTCTAGTAGAACCGAAGGAAAACGTATGTCCGATTGCCGTAATTAATACGACAACAGAGGCGGTAGAGATAACGACATCGCTCGCGATATTAGATAACGTGCAGATGAGCGTGCATGCGATAGAAAAGGATAGCGAGAACAGCAAGAGCGCGGAGACCGTGCTGGAGCGGCAAGAACGCTTGCGTCAGTAATTGCGGTTGGCACACTTAAACAATGAAGAGACGAAGGCTCTGCTAAGTATATGCGACGATTATTGCGATTTATTTTATCTAGAAAACGATACGCTTACACACACCAATGCGGTGTCACACGAAATAGCAACACGCGCGGATTGCGCGCCAGTAAATAGAAGACCGTATCGATTACCCGAAAAACATAAGGAAGAAGTTAACAAGCAAATCACCAAGATGCTGGCGGACGAAATTATTCGTCCCAGCACAAGTCAGTGGAATGCACCACTGCTAGTAGTTCCGAAAAAAGCGGACGCGTCAGGAAAACGCAAGCTAAGAATCGTGGTAGATTTCAGAAAACTCAACGATTTTACGATAGGAGATTCCTTCCCGTTACCCAATATAACCGATATCCTAGATCAGTTAGGCAATGCGAAATGTTTCTTTACTTTAGACCTTGCGTCAGGATATCACCAAATCCCGATGGCAAAAAAGGATAAAAATAAGACGGCTTTCTCGACGCCATATGGACACTACGAATACAATAGAATGCCGTTTGGATTAAAAAACGCGCCAGCGACGTTCCAACGTCTAATGAATTCCGTTTTAACAGAATTACAAGGACTAAAATGTTTAGTTTATTTAGACGATATCGTAATATACGGAGCAAACTTAAAAGAACATAACGAGACTCGTAGCAGTGCTTAAGCGCTTACGAAGCAGTAACCTGAAACTGCAACCCGATAAATGCGAGTTCCTCAGGAAGGAAGTGATCTATCTAGGTCATGTAATAACGGACCGGGAAATCTCGCCGGATCCGTCAAAATTAGAGGCGGTGACAAAATTTTCAACTCCCAAAACAGTCAAGGACGTGCAATCATTCATTGGACTCGCGGGATATTACCGACGATTTATCGAAGAATTCTCGCGAATTGCTAAACCCCTGACAAAATTGACGAAAAAAGGGGAGAAATTCGACTGGGCGGCGGAGCAACAACACGCATTTCAGCTGTTGAAGGAAAAGCTAACCACCGCGCCGGTACTAAATTACCCGGACTTCACGAAGGAATTCCTGGTAACGACAGACGCCTCAGATTACGCGACCGGAGCCGTGCTCTCACAAGGGCCGGAGGGTCAAGACCGCCCGATCGCTTATGCAAGCAGAATTTTAAATAAAGCGGAACAAAATTACAGCACCACCAAGAAAGAACTATTAGCAATAGTATGGGCTGTAAAACATTATCGTCCCTACTTATACGGAATAAAATTCAAAATCGTGACGGATCATCGACCTTTAGTATGGCTATTTAATGTAACCGATCCAGGATCACAATTAATTAGGTGGCGATTGAAACTAGAGGAATACGATTACGAAATCGTACACAAAGCCGGAAAAGGTAACACAAACGCGGACGCGCTGAGTAGAAATCCGATACCCGGAAACTCAGCGGTGAGCGTTATCACTCGCGGAGAAAAAGAAAAAGAAGAGACAACGAAAGAATACACCGCGGACGAAAAGCGACAGATACTCTTTGAATATCACGATTCGCCGATAGGAGGACATCAAGGAGTAACGAGAACACTAAATCGAATTCGATTATTACATAACTGGCGAGGAATAACTAGAGATATCGAGGATTAATAAATGCGGACATTGCCAGAAAAACAAACTTAGCCGTAAGAAAATGCCGTTGGTAGTAACCGATACGCCTGATAGACGATTCCAGAAATGCGCTTTGGACATAGTGGAACCGCTAACGATAACAAATGCAGGGAATAAATACGTGCTCACATTTCAGGATAGGTTAACGAAATTTAGCAAAGCTATTCTATTGCCTAATCAAAAGACGACCTCGGTTGCAAAAGCGTTTGTGACGAAGATCATAATAGAACACGGGATACCCGAAAAAATTTTAACGAATCAAGGCACCAACTTTACAAGCGAACTATTTAAGAACGTTTATAAATTATTAAAAATAGAAAAAATACAAACAATCACGTATCACCCGGAAAACAACGGGGCGCTAGAACGATCTCATCGTACACAAAGCCTTTCTCGCGGAGTACTTGAGATATTACATCAATGAAGAGCAGTCTGATTGGGACGAGTGGCTACCCTACGCGATGTTCGCGTATAACACCACGCCACACACGGTGACGGGGTTGACGCCGTTCGAGCTAATGTACGGACATTGCGCCACTCTCCCGACAGCATTTACGAAACCCCCAAAACAAACATATTCCTACGACGACTATGCGCAGGAACTAAGGGAAAGACTACGCGCGTCAAATCAGATCGCAAAGGAGCATGCGAATCAGGCAAAAATACAATCGAAAAAGCAGTACGATAAGAAGTTAAAGAAGGAAACCTTCGAAGTGGGCGACAAGGTCCTACTCTTCGATGAAACATTAAGGAGAGGGCGATCCAAAAAATTAGAGTCGCAATGGATAGACCCCTACGTGATTTTAAAGAAGCACAACGACGTGAATTTCACAATAAAAATGGGAAGAAGGATGTTACGCGGACACACGAACCGAATTAAACATTTTATCGAAAATTAGTCAAGCCGAAGCAAAACCAAAAGCAAAAAACGTATTAACGCCAGAATTAGTGGGTAGCAATAATAAATAAAACAGTAATAAATAAAGGATACTTACATTCTAATAAAGTGTATGGTGGGGGAAGCTCCTCCACAGTGCGACGGCCAGTTCGCACGTTTAAAGTAATCCTCAGCCGCAGGCTAGGGGATCGCGGCGTAAGGGCCTCTTCGATCCGCTCAGAGATGGAACGGCGCGGGGATGGAGAACCAGGCGGGGTGCGAGGCAGCCGCCGAGCGACACCCAACCAGTACGTGCGTAGGTAACTATCGCACGTACTGGGAGCGAAAAATCTATTGCACCGCAGACACCTCATTATTAAAAACAAAAGGGCAATAAAGCTCGCTCGACAACGATTCAGAGCAGACTGGTCGCTCGCTACAGAAAGAAGCGACCAGGTAACAAAAAATTGATAAGAATTCAGAGAATAAGCAATCCTTACCTTGCAGGTTGCTGGCGACCTGGTGCCCGATAAAGATGACACCGGCACCACTACACTCTTACCACTAGGGAAAGTTTCACACATACACCCGGCATATATTATGAAGAGATTGGACAACTTAATCAAGCGGAGTCCGTGCGGAGACTCGCGATACGTTTAGACATCGCCGCGATAGGTGTCAGGTTCCGGCAGATTCAAAATCACTTACACAGGACCGAAGACCGATGCCGAAGCATACTCGCGACTAACATACAACAGATGTGTACAAATATCTTGCAAATAATGGAAAAAGACAATGACATGCTGACAATACTAAATCATCTTGACGGATTATATAAACCAACAAATAACAAACGCGAATTAATAGACGCCATAGGCACCGTCGGAAAAACGTTATTCGGCATAATGGATGCGGATGACGCAAAACTAATAGACGAACCGCTAACGCTAATTTAGAATAACCAACAGGCATTACAGCACGCCGTAAAAAATCAACTGAAAATATTAAACGCTACGCTAGGACATTTAACCGATGTAGAGCAAGCCGTAAATTACAACAAAAATTTAATACTAAACGTAACCCGCCGGATGAAGTGGCAACTAGCAAAATTTACTCAACGCGAAGACATGGACGAACAGTTATTCGTTCTGACGACAATAATCGCGGACTTGACTAAAGACGTCGAGAATATAATTGACTATATAACGTACGCGAACAACGGACTGATAATAACACGATTATTGCCACTGGAGACTATCATCGCGGAATTGCGAGAAGCCGCGGCACAGTTAACCAAGGGACTACATTTTTCTTTCAGAATACAATTAGAAAATTGGCAGACGATACAAAATTATATGAAAGTAAACGCATACTACGCGGAACCAAACATTTACATGATAGATTTCCCGTGATAGCGTACCTTTCATACAAAATTGTAAGGCAATTCCTTTTCCCTCAGTGGAACGTGATAACGTATTTGCCTTCTTAAAAGTAAATCAGCCCTTAATGGCCATCGACAAAGATAATCATCATTACATGTTACCGAGCAAGAAGGAATTAGCCAATTGCATTCGAGAGGATGGACTTATACTTGCGAGCGAACTTTACCCGTCTACCATACTAGGGCGGATGCACCATGCGAGGTGCAAATTTTCGTAAACCTACCGGGACAACTTCAAAACTGCGAAAGGAGACGCGTATTATCAAACACCACATTGTGGATCACACTAACGGAATCGCAAACCTGGTTGTATTTAACCGCTCAGGAGCAAAAAATAAACATCGAGTGTAACAACCAGGAGGAAGAAAAAATGTATACGCGGAGCAAAATAACATTAATATGAAACTGTAAATTAACTATCTGACATTACGCTGACAACACAACAACAAATGTACACCTCCAACATACAAACGCATCTGCCAGAATTTAAGTTAACACTTGTAAAAAACGAACACATAGAAGACTATACTAGACTACGGGACCAACCGCAACTGAAACCTATAATTAAGAGCCCGACTGAATTACAAAAATTAAGCGTAGAATTAGACGAAATAAATAAGCAATTAGATAACCTGGGCACATTTTTCATAAATAAATACGTAATTTCTACTGCAGGTAGTAGCATAATCATTGTAATCATTTCAGGTATAATAGGCGTAACTATTTATGTAATTAGACGATGTAAGAAAAAGATCACCGAAGAAACCCACGAGGACCGCGACCCTCGTATAGAAATAGCGATGTAATGTTATATCAGATATAAGAAACGATTGTAAACCATATTCGGGAATTTATAATGTAAATTAGTAATAGAAAAAAAACTCGTATCATTTTCTTTTTTCAAAGGGGGAGAAATGTCGCGAGGCCGATGCCCTCGCGGTAGTAAGCATTCTAAGGAACCATAAATGATTATTCGAGTCGGCATTCGGAGTATTAGTAAGCAATATTATTATAGTCGAAAATTATAATAAAGCAGAGGACGTTAACCGCGGCGTACCAAGAACAGTCGCGCAATGGCAATAACTGAAATGCTTAGCGCTGACGCGGCAACGCGCAGTAAATAAGTACGCGCAACGATAAGCCGCGGACGATCAGTCTGTACGTCCGTCTTGTCACGATCGATCGCGAAGTTCGATTCGTTAAATTATTATCAGTCTGTAGTAGCAAGGTGAAGGTGCTAAAGAAATATATCTGTGAAATCAAGAGAATACATATATATTTAGAAAGTCAAATCAAGGGTCAGAGTTGTTCATTAACACAAAGTGAAGTCCCGTTCCCCCGCGGAGTCGGATCCTCTTGTGCCCAACACCCCCGGGCACAACAAATAAAATGCAATTTTTGTCGAATATTATATCTCGCCACGCGTGCAAAGTCAGAAATCTATATGAAACAATACAACTATGGATCTTGGTTCGCAAAAATAATTAAATATATATACATATATTATATATCTCTCAAATCTTCGTCTTACTAAATAGATGAGTCTACAATATACTAAAAAAATAATAGATATCGAAAAGATTAGACAGACCCCTACGCAAGGTAGGAAGTATATTAAATTAAATATCTATTAAATCTTCGCTTTACTAAATGGATGAGTCTACAATATACTACAAATAATAGATATCGAAAAGATTACACAGATTCCTACGCAAGGTAAGACGTAATATAAATCATAAGTAGGACCACATTGTTACGTATTGGATCATATTGTGATCCTATACTAACGACATATTAGGACTTCCGTTTCCGATCGGTTAGAATTGAGTAGGTGGATTTATAGGAGAGGGAAAGTTACATGTGTGAGTGTGTTGTGGAGTGGAATGGAGGATTGAGAATGTGAGAGAGGAAAAGGTGAGGTATAGAGAGGGTAAGGGAGTGAAGGGAGCGAAGGGAATTAGGGTTAATGGTGAGAAGGAGAGGGAAAAGGATTAGAGAAGTGAGGTTAGGGAGCGGGACAGACGGGTGAGAGAGAGAAAGGGAGCGTGGGGAACCGAATTGGCGGCTGCGCAGACAGCACCGGCGACGGCATAGAGAAAGTAGCATTATAGAGGGGCAGTGAGAAGTGGCGTGGAGCGGCGCGGGCGTGGAGAGGCATAGAGGAAATAACGACATAGAGTGGCGGCAGGCAGGAAAGGAACTATAGAGCGTAGAGTATGGAAGAGATAGATGATCAAGGGAGAGAAAGATGTAACAGCGGGGGAGAAAGTGGGGTTGCGAAAAGGAAAAGGGAGATGATGGGAGAGGGTTCGCCAGAGGTAGAGGAAATATTCAAGAAAAGTAAGATCACCGGTAGGAGGGGGAGTGGGAGTTGGAGTGAGAGAGAAGTTGAAAATATTGTTACGCTCGCGCTCACTATTACACTGGCGCCTGCGGCAAAGACGGTGACACTCGCGAGCTCGCGCGGAAAAGAACAACTCATTCGTTTACAAAAGAACTGCAACGGTTTATTGAACTCTTAATACCAAAACGTATATGTCAAACTCGCGTCAATCTCAGAGTCCCACCAAACAACAACGTTGCTAAGAGAGCAACTCTCTCTTGTCCGCTTCCGCGGACGATTTCAGTCGGCGCAACTGATGCTCGGCCGACACCGCGAAGCACGGGCGTAACAATATTATTTAAGGAGTGGAGAGAAGAAACGAAGTAAGAGATGAAGGAGGGAATGAAAGGGATAAAGGAGAAGGTGAGGAAAGTGACAGAAGAGCAGAAGGAAGAGCTGAGAAGGGAGATAGAAAAGATAAGGAAAGAATTGAAGGTCAAGAAGGAGAAATGGGATAGGGAAAGGCAGGAATTTAAAATAAAGATCGAGAAGATGGAACGAGAACTGGAAAGGGTGAGGATAGAGGAAAAGAAAGTGGGAGAGGGAAGAGGACAAGGGAGTAGCGCAGAGGATAAAGGGGGAGGGAGTTGGAATAATAGACTAATAAAGTTAGAAATGAGATGAGAGATGAGGGACAGAGAAGAAAGGAAAAAGAATATCTTGATAAAAGGATTAAAGGAAGGGGAAGGAAGATTGAAGGAAGCAGTGGAGAAGGTGTTAGAAAGGTTAGTGTGGAAGGTGCAAGTGGAGATAAGGAAAATAGAAGCGGGGAGAAGGGATAGAGAGAGTATGGTGGTGATAAAACTTGGAGATGAAGAAATGAGGCGAAAAATTCTGATGAATAAAAGAAGATTAAAAAGTAAAGAAATTTGGATAGAGGAAGATCTAACATGGGAGGAAAAAAGAACAAGATGAAAGATTATGCAGGTAGTTAGGCAGGAGGAAGCAGAAAGGAAAAAAGTAAGAATGGTGCAGGAAGAAGAATGGATAAAGTTGGAGAAAGATTTCAAGAAAGGGGAGAGAAGAGAAGGATGGGAGCAGGGAATTGGAAGAGATAAAGGTACAGGCGACATAGTGGAGAGGGGGAGGGAGAAGATTAGGAGGGAAGGAGGGAAAGAAATAAAAGGGTGGAGGGAGGGAGAGGAAAGAAGAGAGAGAGGTGGATGCCAAAGGAACAAGATTGAGGGAGGCCACAAGGCCTTCTAAAATGTAGCAGGATTAAGAAACAAAGAAAGAGACTTCTGGAGGGAAGTAATGGAGTGGGACATAATAATTATGTACGAAACGTGGTGGGATGAGAAGGGAGGCAGGGAGAGCTTGCCCAGAAACTTTAGATGGGAAGCACAATTGGCGAAGAGAAAAAATGCAAAAGGAAGGGCGATGGGAGGGATGTTAATAGGAATAAGGGTGGGGATTAAGTTGGGGAAGGTGGAAACGGAGAGAAGAGAGGGGTTGGTAAGGGTGGAGGTCGAAATGAATGGGGAGAATTGGAGAATAGTAGAGGTTTACATTAATGGGGATATCGAGATAAAGCTGGAAAATATATGAGGGAATGGATGAAAGAAAAAAAGGAGGGGATTAAAACTATAATAGGAGATTTTAATACAAGAACTGGAGAAGAGGGAAGAGGAGTAGAGAAGGATAGCTAGGAGAAAATGGGAAAGGAAAGGAAATCAAAGGATAAAAAAAACGGGAATAACCGGATACTATTGCAGAGACTGGAGGAGGTAAGTTGGGCGATATTCAATAGGAACATGGAAGGGAATAGAAGAGGGGAATGGACGTACACGGGAGGAAGGGGAGATTCAATAATCGATTATGTGATAGGGAGCTTAGAGGTTAAGAAGAAGGTAATAAAGATGGTTGTCGAGGACTTAGTGGACAGAAGGACAGGTATAGAGAGAGAAAGAAAAGAAGAAGAGTAAATGAAGGAATTAAGGAGGAGGAAATGGGATAACTATTTCATAGATTTGCTAGGGGATGTTAACCAGAGGGGCGGTAGTCAGAGAGACGGGAAGGAGAGAAGAAGAGGACCAAGAGGAGGGATTAAGTAGGATGGAGGTAAGAGAGGTATTAAAAAGGTTTGAAGGACAAAAAGGCAGTGGGGAGGTACCGGCAGAGGTATGGAAATATGGAGGAGACAGTATGAAGGAATGGGTGTGGCGGATATGAGATAAGATATGGAGATGGATAAAGGAATGGAATGAGGAAATAATAGTTCCAATTGTGAAGAAAGGAGAAGGAACTAAGGTGGGAGCTAAGGTGGAACTAGTATAGGGGAGCCTCACTGACGCCGACGTTGTACAAATTGTATGCGTCAGTACTAGCGAATAGACTGAGGAAGGAGGTAGAGGAAAAGAGATTGATTCCACAGAATCAAACGGGGTTCCGAAGGAGTCTGGGGACGATAGACAACATCTATATGCTTAATTATTTGATAAACAGGCAAATTTGTAAAACCAGGGGAAAAACGATAGCTCTGTTTGTAGACCTCAGAGCCGCGTTTGATTCTGTGGATAGGGGAATATTGGTAAGGGCAATGAGAGAAAGAGGAGTAAGGGAGGGATTGGTGATAAGGTGTGAGGACATTTTAAGAGAAACAAAAAACAGAGTGAGGGTGGGAGAGAATATAGGGGAGTGCTTTTGGACTGAGAGGGGAGTAAGGCAGGAATGTCCCCTGAGTTCGTACCTGTTTAATCTTCTGACGGCAGGTCTGGAGGAAAAATTGAGGAAGAGAGGATGGGGGAATCAAGCTCGGAGAGGGGAAGATATACTCCTTGTCGTACGCGGATGATATGGTGTTGTTAGCAGAGGATGAAGACGAAATGAGAAGTCTGATAGCAAGATTGGAAAGGTATCTAGATGGGAAGGGATTGGAGCTAAATGTTAGCAAAACTAAGATAGTGAGGTTTAGAAAGGAAGGAAGAAGCAAAAGAAAAATGAATTAGAGATGGAAAGGGAAGGTGATGGAGGAAGCAAAGAAGTATACATATCTGGGATACAAGGTGCAGTGTAAGTGTTGTGCCCGGGGTGGGGCACAAGAGGATCCGACTCCGCGGGCAAACGGGACTTTACTTTTTATAAATAACTCCGACACTTTGTTAATCTTTAAAAATATGTCAACGCTTTATTTAACTTAGTTTCACAGATTTAATTTCCTTAAACACCTTTACCTTAGTGATTACAAGCGGACTAACTTTAACGACACAAACGTCGTGATCGATCGTGACAAGATGGACGTAAAGACTGACCCCCTATGGCTTATGGTTGCGCGTACTTATTCTCTGCGCGTTGTCGCGTCAGCGCTAAGCATTTCGGTTATTGCTATTGCGCGACCCTTTGTATTCTGCAATTAACATCCTTCGCATCATTATCATTTTCGAATATAATTGTATTGCTTACATTACTCCGAACGCCTAGTCGACTCAAATAATCATTTATGGTTCCTTAGAATGCTTACTGTCGCAAGAGCATCGGCCTCGCGACAGAGGACAGGGGCGCATGTAAGGGCGAGAGTAAGGCAAGGGGCGGCAGTGATGGGAAAAGTATGGGGAATAGGAAAAAGAAAATTTAAGGGAGACTGGGGAAGAAGACTCTGGCTCTTTGATGCTCTGGTGTGGTCGGTAGTGGGATATGGAGCGGAAGTTTGGGGATGGAAGAAGAGAGAATCGGTGGAGAGAATATATATTTGAAATGGGTAACAGGAGCGGAACGGAGGACGCCAAGATATATGATTAGGGAAGAACTACAGAGAGGAAAGCTGAGAGAAAGGGCGAGAAAGAGGGTTATGATTTTTGAGAGAAGGTTGGAGGAGGGAGGAAGGAGCAATTTGGCAAAAAGATGCTGGGAGGAAATGAGAAGGAGAGGGGAAAAAGGGAAAAGCATATCGAGGTGGGAAGAGGAAAGGACAGGATTCTTTGAGGAAAGGGGGAGCGTTTGGGGAATAAAGGGAGAGGAAAGGATTGATCTGGAGGGTTGTTAAAAAAGGACAAGGAAATACAGAAGAAGGAAAGGTGGGAGAAAATAAGGAAGTTCATAATAAGGCATATAAATTCATAAAGGGTGAGGGGGTATCGGGATATCTAAGGAAAGGGTGGGATGAGAGTAGATGGCAGAGGGTGGCGAGATACAGGTTGGGCAATGGAATGAGGAATGGTAAATACTGGATGAAGGAAGAGCAAAGAAAGTGCAGGATTTGTGATAGTAAGAGGGAGGAATAGGAGCATGTATGGGAGGAGTGCATAGGAGGGAAGGAAGGAGGTGGCAGGAAATGAGGACAATAGTTTTGGGAAAGAACGGGGAGAGAGGCGTGGTTAAGAAGGTTGGTTGCAGAGAGAGGTGAGAGGGAGGGAGAGAGTGAAAGAAAGAGTGAGATGCAAACATGGTAAACATGGAGATACGTTTCTTTCTCTCTTTACTCTATTTATTTTTCTTATTTTTATATATTGTTATAGCTGGCTGATAAACCGGAAATGGAGATTCCTCGATAGGTAGGGATATAAGAATAGAGGCGTACGTGTGTGTGTGTATAGGAATTAGGGATGTAAAAATGGGTAGAATAAGTATAGTGTTAAAACGACCTGTCTTCCCGTGCGGCGAAAATGCGCGGATACGCCTCAGTCGGCTTCAGAGACGGGAGCAGGTCCAGAGACACGGAAAGGGTTTTAAATAATTTAACTTGCGTGTATGGTTAAACACAAATAACTGTATATTTTCTGATCGCTCAAATTACACTCTGTTCTCGATGTCGCGGCGCAGAAATACGGATTACGACCGACGGGTTTTCACGCGATGTTATATTACGGTTCTCAACCCAATGATCGCGGGGGCCCGCGGTTTCGCGACGGATCGGGGTATCGCTTCGACCAGTCGGCAACAGGCCGGACTGCGGCGGACAACGACCACACCACGGCAGGTACGAAGTTCGGGGATTTGGATGATCTCGGCCAGCCGGGAACTGCCGAACCGTGGCAGGCAACGGCCCTACCACTGTTTAGCCGGATCGGTCGGGAATCAAGAAGCCACGGCCGGAACGAGCCGTCGATGTCGGCCGGACCGAGGCCGGGAACGTCCGGGCCTCTCGTGCTCGTGGGCCGTGTGGCGAGGAAGGCGTAAGAACGACGAGTCGGCAACTTCCCGAATCGTCACTCGAGGGTGACTGCCTCCGTGAACCCGACGCCGGCTTTTATACCCTCGCGGGTCCCCCCTCTCTATGTACAATACGCTCGGACGGACAATTTAACCCTAAGTATATATATATATACAAAACATAAAACACCGGTAGCCCGCTACAATTTTTCCCACGGTCAGGGTTCGCGCGACGCTTGTGGCGCCAGTGCGCGTGCGCACGGCTGTTTCGGCCGGCGGCGGTTTCGCGCGCTCGGTACGCGTATGTGGCGCGGCTAATCGGCGTCCTGCTCCCGGGTAACACAACTACGTGGATCGCCACAGCGTTTCTTGCCGCACCGGGTACTGTCCCCGACTTAGATGGAGGTCGTCGGTGGACCGCGGGGATGATAGTCCGCGGAACAGGGCTTTCTCAGGGGGCCCCGTTACAGTGTGTAAGATTCAGATGCCAAGGCATTAGTTGATTTTGTTTCTAGTATGTAAGGTTAGTGTGTAAGAATAGGTTGTATAATTGCAACCCCGAGGGGATCAATAAACAATTATATGTACTAAGGACATGTTATAGGTCACACAGAAATTGAATGGAAGGGATGCACATAAGAAAAAAAAATGTTTATGTGCGCATTCTTTCCATTTAGTTTCGAAGTCTCGCTTGAGTGGCGTGCAGGGTTGGGTAATATGCGCGGTAGGGAGGTATTGTGCACAAATGTGCGCATAAAACGCATAAAATGCAGAAAACGCACAGAATACACAGAAAATGCAAAAAGAGCAAACAAAACTCATGAAATGCGTTAGATAGACCCGATTGACAAGTTACGACTTACGATTGGACACAAGCCAATCACAGCGCGTGAAACTAGAAAGCCTCTAGGCACCGATCGCTGTGAAGATCGGAAGAGCACACGTC
>NW_012027120.1:9001-10139 GCF_000956235.1 Wasmannia auropunctata | reverse complement strand
TCCTTGGTGCTTTGAACATTTTTTGTAAACGATATATATTTTTCTTTTGTTATTGGAAGTAGATTTACACGCCCCTGATATGCTTCAGTTATTTCCTTGATAACAAAATGCGCATCGTAGCCGGACAAATTGTGAAAAACTACTGGAATGCAATGTGAATCTTGGTAATTTAAGTTGCAATTTGAATGTGCCGGACCTCTATATCGCCCAATCAAATGACAGTGATCGCGTACCCGCGAGTCGTCAGCAGGGTTGGGTAATATGCGCGGTAGGGAGGTATTGTGCACAAATGTGCGCATAAAACGCATAAAATGCAGAAAACGCACAGAATACGCAGAAAATGCAAAAAGAGCAAACAAAACTCATGAAATGCGTTAGATAGACCCGATTGACAAGTTACGACTTACGATTGGACACAAGCCAATCACAGCGCGTGAAACTAGAAAGCCTCTAGGCACCGATCGCTGTGAGTGGCTGTATCCAATCGTAACGTGTCCAATCGGGATCTTCCCGAGTCCCGATGCGTCAATTCTTATTTCTAACCCAAAATAATTTTTCACCTCTCTTGAGAGTTGAGAGTCTTCAGAGTCTTAATTAATTAATATACAAAAAATATATAAAAAAATGAACGAAGTATTATTGCAGTCAGAATTTCATGTTTTTCATGATCATGGGCAAATGTTCGTACTTTGTTTAAACTGCAAAAGAGTTATAAAATATGAAAGTAAAAAAATACAGGAGCATAGGTTTGTATCATGTTATTATGCATAATTATATTTTATATTTAATATATTTTATTATTATATTTTTATTGTGTTTTTCCATTTTTTAATGGATTTTGAATTATCTCTTATGTTTAATTATACTTAAACCGAAAAAATATATAAAATATTTTAACTTTCAGGATGGTTTGTAATAATAATCAAACAAATAATAAAGCTAAAAAACGAAAAATTATCAAGAGTAGCAGTAGCAGTACTAGCAGCACAACTAATGTAAAACCCATATCAGACTAAAAATTGAGATTGAATTGGGATTTAATCAATTAGAAGAAAAAAAATCAATTTCAAATTTAGAGAATGGTTTTGATGAATTTAGTGAACTTTGTTTTGATTGGTCTAATTCCTGTCTCTTATAC
>NW_012027120.1:0-482 GCF_000956235.1 Wasmannia auropunctata | reverse complement strand
TATACAGGTAATATAGTAATATATGGTAGATATCACTGAAGTAAAGTTAGTTGACATCAAAATACAAAGAAGGATACCATTTAAGTTTTATCTTTTAAAAAAATTATATTTAATTTGGATACAAGTTTTTTTTCAAGGAGCGCGGTTACACTTGACACCCTTTTTTTTACTTTTTTTTTAAAAAGTCAATTTTGTAATGATATCACGCATTTTGTAGTGTTATAACGTACCTCGGATTAATGTCTGTTCGGGGAGGATATTTTACTCAAGAAGAATTGCTCTGTCACATATTATCCCATTCTCGTGTTTTTTTTGNGGGCTCGTAACAGAAATTGTGTTAACAAAAAGTNTATAGATAAAGGAGGTCAATGTAGATGGATCTGGCCTTTCATCTTTCTACTAAAACAGTTATAATTGTAGTGTAACATATAAAAATATATACGAAATAATTCTTTGGATAATAATACCTTATCTGTAATATG
>NW_012027119.1:17936-18494 GCF_000956235.1 Wasmannia auropunctata | reverse complement strand
CACGAATAAGAAGTTATCAAGTTCGTTGGAAACTAAACGTCTGGGCTGGAATTATGGGCACAAACATATTGGGCCCAGTAATTCTTCCAGATACGTTAAACGGCGTATCGTATTTGGAATTTTTACAAGAAAATCTACCAGACTTTTTGGAAGAAGTACCATTAGAACGCAGAAACGAAATTATATTTCAACAAGATGGTGCTGGGCCACATAATGCCAGAATCGTTACAAATTTTCTAAATCAGCGATTTCCTGGTCGTTGGATGGGACGGTACGGCCCGATACGTTGGCCTCCAAGATCCCCGGATCTCAATCCACTGGATTTTTTTTTGTGGGGACATTGCAAAGAAATTGTCTACAGACAGCTTCCCGAGGACATCGAAGAATTAAATGACAAACTTCACTATGCGATTTGGGATGTCGACAATGAAGTGATGGAAAAAAACTCAGAGGAACTTATTAAGACGCATGAGAGCTTGCATCGCGATGGATGGTGGACATTTCGAACACCTATTATAAAGAAAATAATTAATCTGCCCTTTTCAGGGCAACCAAATA
>NW_012027119.1:5174-5737 GCF_000956235.1 Wasmannia auropunctata | reverse complement strand
TTTTCAACAAAATTAAAGCATCACTTACTCTATCCTCCAAAAATAGGCAAAATTCAAGAGAATGTAACTTCGTCAAAAATGATCGAGATGTTCAAAAAAGCATTTTACAGCTTGAAATCTCTACTTTCCAAATCGGTACTTGAGAAAACGATCCTACTAATGTTTCATGGAATTACACGGATAGAAAGAGAGACCCGACGAATCTCAAAATTTTTTACGAACTTTGACAAGTTCCACGGCGCGAATAAAAATTCGCATGCAAATGCAGTTTACCGCTTTCGAAAGAGTGAATCTTTACCTTTAATTTGCTTTTTTTTAGCGTTGTACGATTTTTTTTCACCGAGTTATTCAACATTAAAGCAAAAATGGTCCTTTTTGCTTCAATGTAGAATAACTCGGTGAAAAAAAATCGTACAACGCTCAACAAAAAAGCAAATTGAAGGTAAAGATTCACTCTTTCGAAAGCAGTAAACTGCATTTGTGTGCGATTTCTAGTTTATGCCATAAAACCTTTTAAATTTAAGATCGGAAGAGCACACGTCTGAACTCCAGTCACTTAGGCA
>NW_012027119.1:1987-3570 GCF_000956235.1 Wasmannia auropunctata | reverse complement strand
GGAGTACGGGCGACCTGGCGCCGGAGCAAAGGGGACACGCACCGGGCACGCGGCGAGCAGGTGACCGAGCGCGCACACGCGGAGCGCGTGACCACGCGCAAGGATACCAGAGCCGCCAGGGGCGCGATCGGGAAGGCGGGCGCTGTGGCTGAGGCCCGCGAAGGGCGAGACGGCCGGCGATTTCCCCAGGGCCCGGGGCCATCACCGAGAGCTGCCGGGGCGAGATAGCCAACTTGTCCCGGAATTCAAGGGCGAAGGACGCGCCCATCTAATGCCACGCCGCCACATCCCGGATATAGGGCGATCTCGCGCGGGCGCGAGGCGCCCGCATGCAGAGTCACCTGACTGAGCCCGTGCCGCGGCAGAACCCCCGCGGCGCCATGATTGGTCGCGGCCGTCTGCGCCGCTGTGTTGCGCACCCCCGGGCAGGGGGTGCAAACATCGATCGCGGATCGAACGCGATCTACGCCGCTTTTGCGTGCGAGGCTTGAAAGCGTGTGGTCGATCCGGCGAGTGAGCGAGAGAAAGCGAGCGACCTAGAGGGAGAGAGAGCGAGAGAGGACGAGCAGCTGTCGGCCGGACCTGCTACCGAGGAAGCTGAGGTGGAGATCGCGCCGGTGAGGTGACCCTCTTTGTCGCGTGTAAAGCCACGGGCAGAACGAGAATCTTGCTCGCACTCTGCGGACGGAAATGCCATTTTTGTGTTAGAGTTCCTTCGCGTGCGCCCCTTTTGCGGCGCGAGTTTCGTAGCTCTTCTTTGGTTTGGCGTGTCGGCGTCCGTCCCCAAGTGCGAGGGTTCTTGTCGAGCCTTGCCGTGAGCTACAGGGAGTGCCGCGCATCGCGTGTCGAGCCACTCGGAGATCGTCATCGCGAGTAAGCCGCAAAGCCCTCGCGCCCGAGTGCGCGAGTATTACCGTAAGTGCGTGAGTACTCGAATCGCGAGTACTCCCCGTCGTGTGGATTTGTGTTATCGCGCGCGATTCCGTCGCGTTCGGCTTAAGTAATCGTATATTTGTTTTTCGCCTCCGTCGGCGCGTCCGGCGTGTGAACCTAAGATCGACATTGTTGACTGTCGTTAGACCTCGGTACTCGCGTCGTGCCGAGCCCCGTTTTTCATTGTACTATCGCGCCGTTTCTGGCTTTAATTGCGTTCCTAGTTACCGGCCGAATTTCTTGAACTGTTTCGTTTCTTTTTTTGTTACGCCGGAACTTATCGCGCTGAATAATTACCTGCGTTTAATAACGCCACGCAAATCTTTTCTTTTCCATTATTTCTTTTCTTGTTATTACCAAACTTAATTCCCGCTATTTCTTACCGTCTTGCTACGCGGCTAATAAACAGCATCATTGTTATTTTCTTAATTGAATGTACGAATTCTTTCGTCCGACCAGCACCATCCTATCGCCCGCCATCTGACTCGGCCTTAGTCTCGCCCTGCCCCTCTGCCGTTAGATAGAGCCGGCCGGCCCTCGTGCGATCGACCTCGGGAGTGGCGTTTGTCAGCGGAGTGTAGAATATTGTCGCGCGTAAAAATATTTCTCGCGCTATCGCGTTAGCGTTGCGTTTTGCGAGTGACGTGCCA
>NW_012027119.1:0-394 GCF_000956235.1 Wasmannia auropunctata | reverse complement strand
TTTTTCATCGTCTATGTTTAAAATAGCGATGTTGTTCAAAACCTCAGAAATAACAAAATTGTACGCTATTCGAAAAATTAACTAATTGCTATCACTAAATAATTTATGAATTAAAATTTTGCGCGATTGAAACAAAGCATTAAAATTGTTGAAATAATTTAATGCAAAACTTAAAATATAACATATAAGCTTTAATGGAATTATCATTTAATAATATTAAAATATTTTCTGCGGATTCTGACTGATCTTCTACAATAGCCAAAGTGAAATAACTTTTCAACACATCCCAATTACGAAGCAATCTTTCAACACATTTATGAAGAATTAACCATCTAGTATTACATAATTTTAAAATTTTATTTCTTTCTACATTAAAAAAATCTTGGAATTCTCC
>NW_012027118.1:8086-8517 GCF_000956235.1 Wasmannia auropunctata | reverse complement strand
CCGTTATTTGTCGCACGGAGTAGCTCGTCGGAAAACGGGCGGCGAAATTGGCTCAGGGCGGATAAGGAAGAGCAATTAATGTAACTCGGATTTAATATGTACAAAAGAATGCGTTTATTTAAATACTAGGATCTACACAGTTCGGTACGCGCGGACGGACGTTATATACACGTATGTACAAGATTAGCGCGAGCGCCGGTAAGTGCCCATCGGTTGTGCACGTGCCGGTGTGTGACGTCGGTGGGCGCGCGGTAGGCGCGGCAGGCGGGAGGCGGCGCGGCGCGTGAGACGAGTGCCTCTGGTGGTGCGCGGTGAAGGGGCGCGCGGCCCGAGCCGTTTCCGAGAACCGGTGACCGTGTTGTTTGTCGGGGGAATCCGCCGCTGAGATATTTTCTCAGTAGGGAGTGAGAACACCCTCAAACCCCTGGATT
>NW_012027118.1:0-450 GCF_000956235.1 Wasmannia auropunctata | reverse complement strand
AAGTTTCTACAATACTCACGATTGGATAAGAACGCTGCAGGTCATGGCAGGTCATTGGTGACGGTCATGAAGACGTTGTTAGTTCTAAGGTAAGTGATAAAACACCAAGATACTACTGTGTCTCTTGATAATAATTTGGAATTTGGAAGGTTTTACATTATGATGTGATTAATGTAATATATAATAATTTAGATGAAGGTGCTACTTGACATGGTTAAAGAAATTTTACAATACAAAAAGGAAACGATAAACTCATTATCGTATCGCAATGGGCAATGCTGCTGGAAGTCATAACATCACCTGTCCTCAATGAAAGATGCTACATTTAGCAGATTTACAGGAAGTGTCGTTATTAAAGATTGACAAGTATGTATTTTATGGGTATCAATAATACGTATATTTTTATATTTTATTAGGTTCAAGAAAAAAATGTCTCCTGATTAACACTTA
>NW_012027117.1:17788-23307 GCF_000956235.1 Wasmannia auropunctata | reverse complement strand
TCTCTCTCTCTCTCTCTTTCTCTCATGGGAAGTAATTATTTTACCTAAATATTTCGCTAATATAACATTATCTTTTAGTAAAACTTAAGCAATGTCTAGAGGATACCTATTAATAACCCAAGTTTGTACAATAAAATTACCTAATGGATTACCTTTAGGGTCCATATTTATGTTCCGAGATTTAATTTTCTCAAGAAAACGTAGACTTCTTGTTTGTTTTACATTTGCTTGCTGTCTGTTTGCTTACATGTTAGAGCGGTTGTTTCGTTTCAAGCGTGCGAATAAAAAAAAAGAAGTAACAATTTATCTTTCATATTACGTTACCATTTTGTTTCTTTTAAGCTGAGTAATTTGTGCGCTGAGAACAACGTAACGCAATTTAAAGCAAATATTATCGAGAAAGTGATTTTCGTGCTTATCAAAATGTCATTTCACGTTCGGTTATACCTACCTACATATAACGTCCGTAATGCAATCAAGAATTTATCGATGTATGCGGTCTCTTCATCGTTCATACATTTCCGCTCTTGAATATTGAATATGAATTCTTGAATACAGACGATTCTTTTAACTGTAATTGTAACATTTGCCGCAAAGATCTTGTAAACACGTGCAGAAAATGTTTAATTACATTACCAGTCAAAACAAATTATCATTTAAAACAAGTGGATGCACGACATTTAAGAAATTCTCTCTCTCTCTCTCTCTCTCTCTCTCTTTTGGTTGCTTATCTATTAATAAACAATATTACAATAATTTACATTACAGTAATTTATAATAAACTAAAAACTTTTAAATTAAGAATTCTGACGTATTAAATAAAATTATTAATTTTCAGAACGTTGGAAATTAAAAGAAAAATTATGTTATATGTATAAACTCTGAGTTAAATTACTTTACAGTACTTACATTTGTACTGGTCAGAGATCTTATACAGCTCTTAGATACGGACATAGTCGTGGTTTCATGTTCGCTTAGAAGCCGAGGAACCTCACTTGACACGATTAATATCGATCAGCATTTCTATTTTGGTTGTTTCCTGCGGGCTAGACTCTTTTTTCTTGCGCTAGCATGGGAGTTATCATACATGGGAGTTTCTATACTGTACGATACTGAATATCGTTTTTCTACTATTGATTTATTGTCACTTTTGATATAACGTTTTTCTCGAAAATCATGTCTTCGGAATCATCAACGTTTTATTCGAAGTCTTTTTTTGTAAAAATATTTTTGGTAACTTCTGTACACCTTTACAATCTTATTATAATAATATCTCATCATTCAATTATGATATTGACGTTGTAAGTATAATATTTGTTGTATAATATTAATATAATATTAATGTATAATATTGTAAGTATAATATTAAAATCATTCAAAGTATTAAAAGCGAAGAAAGAAAAGAGAATGTTGTGTGCAATCGATATTATGCAGCTTTTTATTTTCCCTGATGTTCTTATTCGAGCAATTTGACTTCCGTACAACTATCATTCTTTTTAATGCAAACCGAAGCCTTTAACACACATCAGAAAAAATTATCATCTATAAAGGTGATATAAAATATTAAAATCCATTAGCGTCTCAACGTCGTCAATATATACATTTGATGAAACAAATATTGATTTTGTATTAATTTTTTTTTCCTACAAACACAATATATTGTAAAATATTTAATAGTAAATGTTTTTTTAATGTATTGTAAGAAGTGCATCTTTTATTTTGTTCTGTATCAGACATTACATTTTTAATTAAGTCATGTATAATTAAGGCATAATTTTTATAATTAAGCATTAATAACAAGCAATTTTTTTATAACAAATAATAAGAAGGAAAAGTCAAAGTCAGCCAAGGCTAGATGTTGGTCGAAATTAAGATCAATTTATTAATGTGACATTATTTCAACTTTAAATTATAATTGCGTTCTTAAAAACCGACAGTAATCGGCGCGCAATTACGCAAAGCTAAAATTTAAAGATTATTATTGAAAATCAACATCTAGCCTCGGCCGAATTTCTCTTCCATTATTTGTTGTACATATAGGTACAATGTTGCCATGCTTGAAATTATTGTTATTATTAGACATGTTAGACAATTTTTTCTTTACATTCTTTTCGTTCTTCAATAAAAATTACCGCGACTTTATTAAATTTGCATGTCGTTATTGCATGATATAGTAAAAAAATTTAATTCAACAAAATACATAATTATATATAATTTTTATAATGTATTTTTGAAAGAGCGCTAACAAACCACAACTAAAACTAATTTGTGTTTCTCCAGAATTTCTAAATATCCCGAAAGCTTTGTACATATTAAACACACACATTTATGTAAAAATGCGATTACTTTTTTTCATGAGTAATCTGCATTTTATTATTCGGGAAAAAATATAAAAAATTTAATTTAATGTACATTTAATATGATAATTAATTGAGAACAGAGATACATGCAAAAAGCACATTAATGTTAAAATATCATAGTTATCATATTTATATGTCTCAATTATTATATTTTAATTATTACATAAGATTTTAAATAATACGAAGTGTTTACATTTGTGAATTATTTGTAAAATTAATTAAAAATTAAACACTTACACTGTTTACATGTATTATTTAGCTGTAACGTTAAAAAAAAAACAGAATACGAAGAACTAAAAAATTTTACTCAAAATTATATTATTTTGTTAAGATTATTTTATCTAGTTATAATATGAAAGGAAATTTCTCTCGAAAAATATACTTGATGCGAGACATTATCGCATCTTTTCATTAAATAAAATATAAATTTTTTTTAAACTATAGATAAAAAACTGTCAGATATACAATCTAAGAAATGATGATAACTAGGATGTTTTTAGGAAACACCCTGCCGTTCAGTTCTATTGCGACATTTTATCCTTGTTTTATGTCTAATATTGAACAATAAAGAGCAATAACGTTGAATATAGGGTTAACAGCGTACTCCTTAAACGCGCCCCTAGAATGTAGTGATAACAAATAGTATGCCATGTTTTGTTTTTACTGTCTCTCTAACTTTTATTTAAAAAATTTTATCAAAAATTATATTTTTTCTATAATTGAGCAATAAATTCCTTAAATATTACTTATAATTAGTAAACAAAATATTAAATTATAAAAGCATTAGAGCTAATAATTCCAACTGTGCTTAGAAGATAAAAACATTGTGCGCAGAATTAATTATTATACTTACTGCAACAAACACAGTCAATCACGTTTAAATATTGTATATTCAAATTTTATGATTTACATTGGAATTCATGTTTGCTCGTATGTATATATCATTTACGAAGAATGATAGCATTAAAAATTTGTCAAAAATAAATTCTTTTTAATTTGGTTGTATTTTTTCAGCCAAATTGCATATAATACACAGTGCGACAAATAATTTCCCGGAATACTATAAAAATGAAACAAATTGAGTTTTTTCAGTTTTCTCTTTTTCTTCATTCAAAATATTCTCCTCCTGTTTTAATACACTTTTTGCAACGATTCAACAATGATTCAAATGACTGCTTTAATTCATTTTGTGGTATTGCCTCCAAAGCACGCGTCGAAGCCTGTTGAATTGTTTCCATCTTCAAAGTAGCTCACAGTCAATTTTTGGCTAAAAATCAGATTTGCTGTTGAATCATTCACTGTATTCGCCTGATTTAGCGCCATGTGATTTTTCTTTATTTCCCAAAATGAAAATAAAGTTGAAAGGATGCTATTTTGAAAATGTGGGAACAATTCGACAGGCTTCGACGCGTGCTTTGAAGGCAATACCACAAAATGTACTAGAGCAGTCATTTGAATCATTGTTGAATTGTTACAAAAAGTGTATTGAATTAGGAGGAGAATATTTTAAATAAAGAAAAAGAGAAAACTGAAAAAACTCAATTCGTTTCATTTTTATAGCATCATTCCGAGAAATTATTTGTTGCACTGTGTATTTTATAACATAAATTTGCGATGAAATATTCTCGATTATACATATATTTAAAGAGTTTTTATAAATCAATAACTAATACACTGTAAATTGCTTATATATTATAAAAGAATAATTATACCAAATAAAATAATACATCTCTTCTTTAGTAAACTTGAGAAAATTTATTTGTAGTGCAATGTACGCACGAAAATTTAAAAAAATTTTACTACAACAAATTAAATATGTTTTAAAAGTTACAAGTTCTATTAAAAATCTTTTTTAACTTGGTATAAATTATTTATACAGTAATAAAATTTTATGTTTAATGAAAAATACAAGAGACATCTGCAGATAATAACGACGAGTATGTGAAATTTACGGTTGGCGGAATAAGTTTAGAATACATTTCTTACGAATGGAAAGTAAAGTATTGATGTTTTCGTGAACATATGTTTTAGAATACCTTTAGCTCCTTTTCGCAACGTGTTCTTTCGTCGCGACGTGGTTTGCGAAGAGCATCACTAATACATCAATTAATTTAGCGAATTTATTGAGGGATGTAGGTCGTGGGATTAAGAATTTATTTGACTGGGAAAACACAATCTATGTTTGTTGAACTCTTATCTAGGTATGTTCTTTAAAAAATTATTTTCCAGTATGGAAAAGTATTTTGCTTTTAAGTACATTATTATCATTATTTATTAATTTAAATATGTTACGTAGATAGAATTTATCAAAAATGAATCTGGATAATATGTGACAAACAATAATTATTTTATACATAATTATGTTTTTAAAAACCTCGCGACTATCATATAAAAATTTAAATTGTCTTATTTCAATATTATCTCTTTGTAAAATATTATAAATTATATCAAAGCTGCACCTTTAATATTAAATACACATTAAAAAAATTTTTTATAACTTTAAATATGTACGTATAAAATAAAATGTATATGAAGTTGTATCATTTGTATCGGCCTAAGAATACTAATATAATGAACTTAAGAATACCTGGACGGACTCTTTTGCGAGGGGAAAGTGATAATAGTGGTAAGGGGGCAGTACTATAGGCATAGGAATACTACACTGATTTTTGCTAATTCCATGCTGACTTCGGCTAATTCCGTGAGCGTAGCTCGGAAGTGTTCGGTACAGTATAGTATTCTGTCACTGTTCTGTGGAAGCGTCTTCTCTCTCTACACGCGTCGAATATTACCGAACGTAACCGAAATGTACCGAAGTCGGTGGTTTGATTCCACGTGATCCCTCATGATCCCCTTACGTCGAATATCACTACCCTCCTCGCCTTTCTAACCAGTAAATGCACTACCTATATTCCTACGTTAATGGTATGTATGCGTGCAATATTGATGTAATAGTGTGTAGTGATGTGTTCATGTTTACTACCGTATCGATATCGCACGCACACATTGTAACAAATTTTCAAGAAATATATCTTTTTTATTAGGCATCCAAGCCTAATTTTAAGGTAATAGTCTGGTTACTTGCACGTTTTTTTATATTTTTTTCAGAAATTTTTTTTAGGGGAAAAAAAATTTAATTGGTTTGATGATTTAATATAT
>NW_012027117.1:11775-15967 GCF_000956235.1 Wasmannia auropunctata | reverse complement strand
TTTTTTGTTCAGTTTTGTCCACACTACCTCATCACAAGCGCTGTACCATTGAATATGAGACACCCTGTATATACTGCCGCAAAAATACATTTTTTTCCTACTGTTTTACCATCTCTTTGGATAATCAAACGCGGATAGTAACTATAAAAATGCAGTTTTAAATAAAATTAACTATTATAGCAAAATATAATACATGTGAATTACAATGTAAATGTCTAAAAAACATTGATCTAACAATAAATCATTAAATTAATATTATATTATTGACTAATTGCTTAAATTTTAGCAATTACTAAACATGCCACGCTGACTCCCGTAAGGGTGTCGGTCTTTAATAGTATCTTGTCGGTGGATCGCCTTGAATTAAAATGTATTTTGCTTTGTTTTGGTGATTGATATGATTTTAGCCTACAGATTTATGAAATCTGTGTTTTTGTCATAATAGTAATTTGAAGATAGCTCTTTTCTTATACATATGTGCAATACATATAAATATATATGGAATAGATATTTTACTCCATTTTAATACTGGCGCGTTAATGAAAAGTAAATGCTTTTGTATTTACATTATATAATTGAATCATACTAAGTCAACAAGCAATATAAAATTAACAAAATGCCATATAATAAAAAGATATAAGGTAATATGTAATAAAATATAAAATACAAAATGTTTGAAATTGGTTAAAAATAAGATGAAAAATTATATTAATATTTATTTATTGTTTGTATACATATTAAACAAACAAATTAATTGCATACAGTTTTACAAGATATTTTAAGCTTATGTTCACAAAGATAAATTACTCATCAATTCAATAAATGTCTTCGAAGTTCAGTATATGTTATATATTGTACATCAAGTGCTAATTTACTGCATGAAAGTATAACCAATTCTTTCTATCGATTTTTTTATTCCAGATACGGAACTAAATTGAATTTGGACGAAGTAGAAATAACTACTTTGTTATATCGCTTAATCAAATGTCGTACATAATTTCGTTATCGAATACGATATCGTGAACGATATTGATTGCTTTTTCGCATCAGTGGAATTTGGATGGTATACTGCAAAGACACAAAACCAATAATTCCATTAAGTTTTATGTAATAAATTTCAGTTTGGTAATTTACATATGTATTTATATGTACTAACACAGTAACATATATTAGGTATATATTTAATGAGATTATAACATTAATAACAGTCTACATTTAAAAAGATACGTTGATAATTGAATTAACAAAGAACTGTGTTTAGCAGTCGTTGACTTTCGATTTTTTCTGATTTGCAAGTGTACGTGTGTACCTATATAAAATTTGTATTATAAAAAGTATTAATGTATGAATATGAGATAAATACATTAGACGTTATAAATCATTCTATAAATCTTACGAAAGAAATTAAATTAGAAGATTAAATAATACTCGTAGGCCATAATTAATATTCAGTTCCAATAAAATATAATTTATAGATTAAAAATAATTACATAAAATACAAATGAATAAAAAACACTTTTATAAAAATTCAAAAATCTGAATAATTAAATACAAAATGTTATAATATTTTCAAATTAATTTTTACAGACAATAAAAATGTCTAAAAAATATAAGGTACTATTTTGTATAAGAAAATATATATGTATGTATATTATTTTTAAATATGCCCAACGGTTTACGAAGGACGCGGGGGATGGGATCGTTCGAGGATTTGACAAAGTATAATTTATAATAGAATGTGTACGATCAGAATTTGACATGTCTGTCATGTCAAGCGGAAACTCAATGCGACTGCTAGTGCATTTTTGTATCAAAATAAATTGAACGTTACGTTAAATCAAACAACGCGGTAGCGGCAAGTATATAAAAGTCGGGTGATGACCTGTAAGTATACGGCACTGTCGAGGCGCTACCGCTAACTTTATCTTGAAGTTTATCTCGTCAGATTTCCGATTTTAATATCTCAAAAACGAAAGTTCTAATGAAAAATCTAATGACACTTTCATTATATAACGTCGATACGAGCTTACGATTGAGACCAGTCCGAATGAAATCGGTATAGTCAATCCCGAAATCTCGATATCGAATCTATAAAAATGCCACTTTGGCGATTCTAGTCTTCGTCGTCGTCGTCGTCTTATTCAGATTGTCCAAGGCGTATTTACAACACCCAAAGCGAGCAACTGTCCATCAAGTTCTTATGTGAGGTTACGCCATTCGAAAACATAACGTGTCCTTATGTGTCATCATTTCATTATTGTTGTTTGTGAATAAGAATAATAAAATGTTTAACGCGATATCTTTTATAACAAATTAACGATTATATGATAATTGTTAATTATAATTAAGATTTTTAGAAATCGGAATAAACTATTACATTTCTTTAAAGTCTATTATACTTAATAATCGGGTATTAACGATGATATCTGAGATCTGTTAATTTGTATATAAATTGTTAATTAAGACTTAGAAATTGGATTGAAATATTGCATTTGTTTAAAGTATATTATTTAATAATTGAATAAAGATATCGATGATCCATGTCTTTGATAATTGTTATTTAGCATTAATAAATTGAACAAAATAAGTCCTAAACCTCTCACACTATCCATATGTTTATAACGCGACATTTAACAAGTTAACGATGATATCTAAGATCTATCTATGCAACAATTGTTAATTAGAACTTAAAAATCGGTCTATACTATTGCCATTGTTTAAAATCCATTATTTAACAATCGATTGAAAATATCGATGATCCATCTTTTTGGTAATTGTTATTAACATTAATAAATTAAATGGAATAACAATATATATCTATTACAACCGTATAAGTGTTTAACACACAATGAATAAGATAGGCCAATGCACGGTTATGCCAGGATCTTGGTGCTACAATTATTTTATGTGATTTTACCACACGTATCCTTAGCTTCGACTAAACTGCGTGCCGTTATTTCCGGATTCAACGCAACCCCTAATGATTGAAACAGGACCGTATTATCATGCTAATTTGATTGATTGCTAATCAATTTAATAAGAACTTGATGCTAATCAATTGCATCTAATAAATACCCCCTCCCCCGCGACGTCAAATAAATGCTTGCCTACATCTATACGAACCATTATCCACGAATCTGTAAAGAAATTTATTGCAAAAAAATATCACCTCATGTTCTTAGCCAGGAAACGAACCCGGATCTCCACGTTTGCCGGACGGGCATCCTACCTTTAGACCACCGAGGCATGTGACAATATTTATCGCAATAAACAATCTAGCGCGTTCTCAGGCCGCGTAAATTCAAATAATTATTTAAAGTGTAACGTATTGAGGCCAATGTGTCAAACAATATATATTTCTATTATAACCGTATTAAGTGTTTCGCATACAATGAATAAGATAGATCAATGCACGGTTATACCAGGATCTTGGTGGTACAATTATTTTATTATGTAATTTTACAGTTTAGTCGAAGCTAGGATACATATGTAAAATCACATAATAAAATAATTGTAACACCAAAATCCTGGTATAACCGTGCATTGGCCTATCTTATATTCATTGTAAATGGAATAGGTTTTAAATCTCTCGCATTATCCATTTGTTTATAATACGACATCTAATAAATTAACGACAACATCTGAGATCTGTTTGTACAGTAATTATTAATTAAGACTTATAAATCGGAATAAATTGTTACAATTGTTTAAAATCCATTATTTAACAATCAGGTAAAGATATCAATGACACACTTGTTTCGTAATTATTATTTAATATTAATAAATTGGAAAAGGTTCTAAATCTCTCGCGCTATATCCATTTATTTATAACGCGTTATTTAACGACGATATCTGAGATCTGTTTATGCAGTAACTTGTTAACTTAAATAAAAACATTTTTTTGAAAAAGGAAAATATATTTACGCCATGTATAAAAAAAATATACGCTACATCTTTTCTTAATCAAAAATATTTTTTAACAAGTAAAATATAAAATCAAATATATTTTCTATAATATTTTATTTTACTAATTTAGAAGTTTATTAAAAAGTAGTGAGACCTCTAACAAAAACTCTCTTTAATAGCGTTTTTGGACGATACCGTTTTGATCGCTCCGGGAGCGATTAATAATGTCACATGTTCTCCTCGTCCAATCAGAAATCTAAAAAAGAGCATTGACGGAAGAGCACAC
>NW_012027117.1:0-410 GCF_000956235.1 Wasmannia auropunctata | reverse complement strand
AAGGACAGTTATTCCATGTGATAGCATTTGCATTTGCATCAATTTTGATATTTCCATGTTATCAAGATGAGCTATCACGCCATATATTTCGACGTTTCCTGTAATGTATAAGCACATTTATTATAAATATTTATTTTTAATATTAGCAATAATATACTTATCAGAAATATTTAAAACTAGTTGATCTTACTATATTAATACTTATATAATTCCTATATAACAAAATTTTTCCAATTATGATATTCTTCAAAGAAATGCTGCATACAAAAATATTCTTTGCACCAGGCGCAACTATAGTATACTATATAGCATTTAACGCATATACAGCTATCTTCTCCATGACTTCATAATCTTTTTAAATATGCCTGACTCAAGAGTGGATATATTAAAGAACGACAGCATATTTCGAA
>NW_012027116.1:14405-15106 GCF_000956235.1 Wasmannia auropunctata | reverse complement strand
ACAATTTATGGTATTAGTAATCACCGCTACATAGAAAAGGAGTCACGCTACACGGAAATTGAGTCACGTTTCGATGTGTGGTGGAAATCGTTCCTTTTCCACCAATCAGACAAGGATCCCGATGAATTTAACGCCAGGGGTATAAGAGTTTCGTTCAATCGCCACGATGGACAAAGCTGGGCATTTATAGAAGAGAAGTTGTGTATAGATATACAACTGCCGGTCCGTGGGATTGTCTGTCGCACTTTGAAATCAGTATTCGAAAGAACGTTTGACAGAGTGGTGCTAGATTTTGACAGAAAGGTGCCAGATTGGTCTCTCTTTCGATTACAATGAATTTCTACGTTCCGCTGAAGGATGAGGCGATCGAGAGACCGTAAGTTTTAATAAATTATTTTCCACGCTTAATTTATGTTTTTCAATGCTTTAATTCTTTTATAGAATTGTGTCTCATATTACGAAGATGCCTCGTATATTGGGAAGAAGATTCGCTTTAACAACCACCAATTTTAAATATCTGGATATTGGAATCAGCGTGGGATCTATATCTTATGTGGAAATACTTATTGGTGACAACCGAGGCAATTACATTATCCTGCCTTATGGAATGTGGAGGATGTTTATTGAGAGACGTATGGACATTGAACAATTGCTGCAGTCAAGCGTCCCGTCATCGCTATGAATTCAAGATTTAGTTATAG
>NW_012027116.1:0-2363 GCF_000956235.1 Wasmannia auropunctata | reverse complement strand
TGACCTGTGGCAGGCGGATGTGGTCGAGATGCGTCCTTATACGCGATTCAACAGAGGTTACCGCTACATTCTCACCGTTATCGATGTATTGAGTAAGCATGCATGGGCCGTACCTCTCAAGGCCAAGAGTGGAAGTGATGTGACTAAAGCGATTGCAGAGATAATTCGACACGATGGAAGATGCTCTAATAATTTACAAACTGATAGGGGAAAGGAATTTTATAACGATAACGTGCAGAATCTCTTAAAGAAACATAACATCAATCATTATTCTACTCTCTAAATCTCAAAGAGTGGTTTCGCCACTAATATATTGGAGTGAATGCAATAGTCGCTCCAAAAGAGGGACTTGTCACTCTAATTTTAAAAAATGCTGGCACTCATAAGCTAGGAGTGAATTTGTCACTCGAATTTTTAGAGCGGCTGCATACATTCATAAGTTAGAAGTGAATTTTTCACTCAAATGTTTAGAGCGACTGCATGGCGTGGTCCTGCGCAATACTAATAAGTTTTAATTCAGTCTAGTTTGGAGTGAAGCAAAGGAAAAATTCACTCTAGCAGAGTGCCGATCCATTCTAGCGGAGTGCGATGTTTCTGTTTCTTTAATTGCTCTATTGTTTTTCTGGAGATACGTCGACTGCGGAAAGTGAATTTTCGAGTGAATTTGACGAGCTCGTTTTCAGTTGTGCTGAAATCGTACGATTTGCCTATTACGAAGTTATGATGAAAAAGTTATTATAAAAAATTATTCGTGTGTGTCAAGATAAAAATGTTACCAGAGGTAAATATATTGTATTTGATCCGTCTTGCGCGTACTCTTTAGTGCTGAGACACGATCACCATGTCTCTTAATATACTATGAGTGCTTTCCATTTAGTGACACAAGCCGAGACAAGTATCGTTTTATCTTTGTTACTCATTAAATGCTGAGAAGAATAGAATGACGTTTGTATCAACTAGTGTCACTTAATGGAAAGCACCCTATATGTACTTTCTCCTTCACATTCTTGAATGTTTTGCAGTTTTAAGAATAAATTAATACTACGGTTTATTATTACTTTTTTGTTATCACTGTCGAGCATATACGGACATGAGATCATATTTAGTGTGTATATTTGCCTATCTCTTCTATATGTTTTTAACATGTCATTGCGGGTTATGACAGGTTATGGTTTGCTGGCATTACCAGACTGTCGATCAGTAGTTGTAAAAGTGAATACTTTTTTATTACCGTCCTGCGTATATTTTTTGTTTATTATTGTCCTATATTACAGTGTGATACAAATAAAGTATTAAATACGAAGCATATTCGAGTACGATGGGACAGGTTACGACTGGACAGATAAAAGTAAATGCAAATTGCCACATATAAGCTACTATATAAACATTCAAGGCAAATTATTAGTAACGTGGGAAATGAGATAAATATTTAAAAATTTTTCATTGTTCATTCACTAATAAATAATGGCTATATATGTATAAGATACATAATATATAATATTCTTCATATAATAACGTCACTAATAATAAAGTATTGTGAGATATTATATTTATGAATTGTATACTTGGGATGCATTCCGTTTCACGCTTGATATGCATGATATATTCTTTTATTCTTGTTAAGCATTCGGTGAACAATATAAGAGAATAAGATGATACATTATGTGCATTATATGTGAAACGGAACGCAATCTTATTATAATTAAAATTGCGTTTCGTTTCACGTATGATCCGTTTTTTATCCGTTTATTTCAAAATTTTATTTAAAAATTTTATTCCAGCAAACACTCAATAACCCAGAAATTCTGGCAGATTACTTGCGCAACGAAGGCATTAACGAAGAAGCAGTACAAATTCTGTTGAGTAAGTAGTATACTTTTGTTGCAGTATTAAATGAATTTATTTAAATTTTAAGAAATAAGATTTATAAAAATTTAATTTCTGATTTTATAAGATTTGTCGAATATTCCAAATATTATTCAATATATCTGGTTTAAAGTATTTTCTTTTCAGACATTGAACATTTTCACTAAATGTCATGAAAATAGAAAAAATGGATACTATTATTTTAAAAATATGATCATATTTTTATGAAAATTATATATTTTAAAATAATAGTATTTATTTTTTCTATGTTTATGAAATTTGGTGAAAATGTTCAATGCTGAAAATAAAATATTTACAATCATATTTATTGAATAGTATTTCAATATATTGTTACTTTATTGTATAATATTGTATATTTCAGATGTGTAAAAAGGAAGAGGCATTAAGGCTGGAAGGTAGAAAATACCGACGATTACAGTTTAGTAGATTTCTCCGAATTGGCTGAACGGAATTGAAAATCCTTTCACAGGGTTAAA
>NW_012027115.1:9534-10241 GCF_000956235.1 Wasmannia auropunctata | reverse complement strand
TAATAATTAATGAAGAAATAGTATTTATAATTCGATCGAGTAACCTTATCACTAATTGTTAAAATATAAATGGTACCCAAACCATCCAGAAATAAGAAGTCAAGTAAAAGCGAATCCGGAATATCTAGATCGGCTTACTGGTCACGTGAAAGAAGAAGAATAAACCGCGAACTCAGGAACGTGCAAAGAGGGCTCCAACGGATTGGAGAAAGGGTCATTCGTTTGCTACGGGAAGGTCAATTGACCCAGAGCCTTGTCGAAAATCAGGAACGAATATATTTAGATTCGCCGCGAAACGTCAGCCCGGAGACAATACACTCGGATACGAGCAATCAAGAGGACAGGGTCTCGCCGATAAACCATCCGGAGCCCGAAATCTTAGAAATACCGGAGTCATCGGATTCAGATTTATACACAGGACCAAGCTACTCCTCCGTCTGCAACATTGTAGCTTAGAATTAGCTAAATAAACAAATAAATAAAATTAAATAATTAAGTAGCAACAGGGTAAAAGGAACAGCTTCAAGCGGAACGCGTAAATTGTCATTCATTGTGTGTGTACTTATTCACCTTCCTACCTTCAACAAACGATCTTAGCTCTCACATCCCGGGATATTGCCGGCATCGCAGGTAGCCCTAAATAAAAGAGAGCACCCACCTTCTCAGAACTGAGGTATCTGAGGAGGAGGTAAGCCTCGCTGACACGA
>NW_012027115.1:0-620 GCF_000956235.1 Wasmannia auropunctata | reverse complement strand
GCCTTGCCAGCCCGCTCAGAGATGTGTATAAGAGACAGGCCACAGCCGGGTCACTTGTGCGTTTCTTATGTGTTATTTTGTGTTTCTTTCGCGTTATTGAGAGTCCGAATTTTTGCGTGCTAGCGTGCCGAATGTCGGCAGTACTTAGACTTATCGCGACGCCACGTGGTGTGTGATCCATCGTACGCCGTGCGAGGCGTACTCGCGTACTGCGACCAGATAATTTCGCGGATTCAACGTCGAGAACGAACGAAGCTCGTACACCCGTCATCTCCGGGAGCGGTCCCGGACGCGCGAATTGCGACCTCGGCGATCCCGCCGACGGCTGCCGCGGCGTTAGTCGCGGCCGAACGAATCGCCTGTAATTTCCAGCACACGCAAATATATTTGTTAATCATTGTTACTGTTACAGAACTTTTGAGTGTTCTATCTCGCCCTTGCTCTTCCACATTCCTCCGCACCCTACGAACCGCCTCTCTACCGCGTTCTAGATTTCAATTCCGCGTGATAATTCGAAGGGTGGCACGCCCGCTCGTGCCTGGCGCCCAACTTCGCGTTTCTGGCTATTGTGTATTTGCGAATGTAAATTTTTAATGTAATCGTTGCATTGAGCCGGATTA
>NW_012027114.1:12965-13475 GCF_000956235.1 Wasmannia auropunctata | reverse complement strand
GTACGATCAAAAGGCCAGGCAAATCCATTTTGACGAAGGTCAAAAAGTGTGGTTCTGTAATCCTCGTAGAACGAAAGGAAAAGCCCCAAAATTACAGAGTAGTTGGGAGGGACCTTATTTGATAATTAGGAAACTTAGTGATGTAGTGTATTGCATTCGCAAGTCGAACAAAAATAAAACAAAATTGTTCATCTCGATAGATTAGCGCCTTATTTAGAAAGATGTTTAGAAAGCGATTAATTTAATAAACCGGAGCCCGATTATATAAAATGTATATAGATTGTCTTTGTATTTATTATGTTTACTGCGTATTTGATTTACTTTCAGTTATAATGCACGGCGGATGAAGTCTCCCTGAAGTGGTTGGCGTGACCTGGAATGGACAGAGGATGGATTTATGGAGGCAACTGCCTGGAGCAAGGGAAAAGGACGAGGGAGCAGCAGTAAAATGCCACCGTGCGGGGTTCTTTTTTTAAGAAGACTGTCTCGCTCACGGTTTTTGATAGTGGT
>NW_012027114.1:4772-5380 GCF_000956235.1 Wasmannia auropunctata | reverse complement strand
CCTCTTTCCTGTCGTAGCAGGCGAACTTCTCTTTCAAGGAGCTCTTTTTCTCGTTGGAGCATCTCTCGCTCTCTTTGGTCGATTATGCGTTGTCGCTCTTCAATTTCGTCAAATTCGCGAAGCCCAGTATCCTCCGTCGCCTGTAGCATTGTTTCGACTAATTGGCCCGCGCCTCCACTCGCGAGGTCCTTGCTGTCTTGCAACAATTCCACAGGCACCGCCGACCACTGATCTTCCTCAACGGTTGCTAAGCGGGCTATCAGTTCAACTTTTGTCCTCGTTGAGGGTAATTGAAGGAATTTCAATACTTCCTTTAGTTCCGCGACTGTATAGCAGTTCAAATCTACGGGTGCCATTTTCAATCACTGCTACAAATTATCACAATTATATATGTCCGATTTGTACTGGAGTCACCGTTACCAATTTAAAGTTCAAGATTGAGCAACACTGGGGGCAGTACACAATCCGCGGGACGCGCGGCACTACTCAACAATTATTGATTGCGCGTGTACGTCTCTCCCGTTCAAGAACTTTTCCGCGACAAACGCGTTATAGATCGGCGTCAATCACGCTTCGCTTTTTGATTGGTACTCCGATTTTGGCTTCGG
>NW_012027114.1:0-666 GCF_000956235.1 Wasmannia auropunctata | reverse complement strand
TATAACATTTTTAAGACTCAAACACTCTCTGCTTTTGGTTTTTGTAAAAAAACAGTTTATTGGGACGAAAAATCTCACTTAGGCCATTTTAAAGTAGAGGCCTTACCCTTCAAAACGCGCTAAGGAACAATGTCCTACGATTCCTGGAAGCCGAGATATTGGTTTCTGAAAATCGACAAAATTTGCAGTTTTTAAAGTGCTCCCCTAATTTTTTTGCGTAGTGTATATACCGTTACTTCATACTGCTCTGCAAACGATTGAAATCGATATAAGAGATGAATTTGGGCATGCTATACCATTTGAATATGGTACATTGACTGTAACACTTCACTTTAAAAGATTAGATTAAATAAACATTAAAAAGAAATGTCATACTACGATGAGTATTTTGATATTCAATACGGTGGTGGCCGACAGAGCGAAATCGATCGCGTATACAGGGTGTCCCGTAACGCTTAATTAATATTTCAAGACATGAAAGAGAATGAAATTTTGAACTAAAAGTTCCTCTTTCAATTTTGGCTCAGACCATTATTTACAGAATTATTAACGAATAAAGTTAATCAATTAGATCGCGCTTAGCCGGAGTACGCAGGAGCGTAGCGTGCCGTATGTGCGGCTCTTAGCGCTCACTTCACATACATTTTCCTGTGAAGTGAGCGCGAA
>NW_012027113.1:13650-14047 GCF_000956235.1 Wasmannia auropunctata | reverse complement strand
TACAAACGTAGGTACGATCATGACGAGTAATTTATCAAAACTGTGTCCTCATCGCGAATTCTCGCAGTTTTTATCTCGGATGAGAATATTTGTAGACGTGACAATTTATGTGATTTTGCGCACAACGTTGGATAATGGGCAATATTCAATCACGCGATCGTGTAAGATAAGACAATAGGCTGTAGTACTCTCCGGCACATTTTCTTTACAGTCAAATTCTATTCGCACATCCACGGTAGCGCTCTTGACGGACTCGTTTTGTCGCGTGCAGTCAATGACTACGAAAGGTCCATTCTCCAAAAATGAACCTACGGTTAACAGCGTTTCATCGTTTGTGCATCCGTAATAAGTTTTACGAAAACGAGCATACATATCAAACAGGAAGGCGTATCTGTTT
>NW_012027113.1:13164-13630 GCF_000956235.1 Wasmannia auropunctata | reverse complement strand
TGTGTATAATCCTGCTGTTGTATGGGTATTCGTATTTCATCGCTGTGTCCAAACGCAGTATTAGCATATGGATTGTACGTGTGAGTATCAATCTTGACGATGCTGTCGTCAAAGACTGGTTCCCCTCCAATGTTTAGGATATTAGCCATCTCAGATACTATGCACGGTAAAACCCAAAGATTTTAAAAATTCAATGTTGGAAGCAGTGAGTTTCTTCTTGATAGGTCGAATGTTTTTTACAGTTGTCTCTCCAGTTAAAATTGTGTCTCCTGTACGTTTCACCTGCTCATTCAGCACAAGCATCTCACGTTATCGCGGTCGTCTCCGTACGTGCAGCCTCACAGTGATTTCTTCTCCGCGAAAATCGAGCAATCGACCGTATTGATCCGCAACGCGGATAGTCAGATCCGATATGCTCCGTGCGATGATCGGAAGGTAAATGATCTGTGCCGGCGTTTCCGATATA
>NW_012027113.1:10341-10852 GCF_000956235.1 Wasmannia auropunctata | reverse complement strand
ATAGCCGTCCAAACAGCTGTGGCTGCGGCTCTCTCTCCGAGAGTCGAATCTTTCGCGGTTATGCGTTTTCGCGCTTTTGCGGCAAGTATGTTGTCAGCCACGTGCCGTTCAGCGAGTTCGTTGCTCCGCGAATATGCGATGTCGTGCTCGCGACACGCTGCGTCCAGTGGATTAATGCCCCGATCACCTCTAGCCAATCGTTGTTCTAAACGCGTTCCCGGGCCGCAAAACTGATATCCGGGGATATGCAATTCGAAGGGAAGCGCATTTATCGCGCGATTTATCAAACCGCGGCCTCTCGACGGCATTCGCCGCAATTCTTTACAAACGGTGCAGGACCGTCAATATGCTGCCACGATTGATTGTAATGTTTCAGACACCGATGATACTGTTGAACCTCCGAATCAGCTTTTATATGCTTGGGTAATCTGTCCCACAATTAACTTATACAGTTTGGAAACTCTCGCAGCAAAACGACTTTCGGTATATACTCTAACTCTTTGTTGATTAA
>NW_012027113.1:0-445 GCF_000956235.1 Wasmannia auropunctata | reverse complement strand
TTCCCCCTCCCCGCGGATCACGTATCAGACCGTGAACGTTCTGAGCGGTTTCCCCCTCCTCGCGGCTTCCCCCTCCCCGCGGACCCCCCCCGCGGACCCCCCCCCTGCCCCTCCACCCCCCCCGGAGCTCCTCGGGTTAGAACCCGCCCTTACTAGCTACTTAAGTATCTAATAATTCAACAACTCGTTTATTAATTTCATCTACATCAGCATTTCTTAAAAATGCTCAACAAAAAAAGAAATTACCTCTTGAATTTTTCTATTTTTGGAGGGTAGAGTAAAGTGATTTTTTTGGCGTATGTATTCTGTAATTTCAAAATAGACAAGCTTCAAATAAGTGTAACTTCGTAAAAAATGATTGTATCGAGATATTCCAAAAAACATTTTACAGCTTGAAATCTCTACTTTTCAGATCAACATTTTAGAAAAGATCGGAAGAGCACAC
>NW_012027112.1:12812-13296 GCF_000956235.1 Wasmannia auropunctata | reverse complement strand
TTTTTTACATTTATTTATTTTTTACTATTAAATACAACTAAAAATAAAAAATTTAAAAGATAATTAATGGATTTAATTAATAAAAAATAATTTATAAAAGTAATTCAATCTATGTTGATTATACCTTATATAGACAATAAAAAGCATCATACATCGATACTTCCAAGTGGTATAACGGAGCAGATGCGAGCCTCGTAATCCTGCAATCCAGGTTCAAAACCCACCATTATAACTTGAGATAAAATTATAATAAAAATGTATTTAAAAATTACGAATGGTTGATAAAAGTTATTTAAAGTTCCTAAATACTTATCAAAAAATAATAATAAATTAAAAAAATTTTTTTTTATTAGCCAGTTACTGACGAATTCCTGGTTTATTTTCTACTTGAGTAATATTTGACCTATGATCCGTGTAATCCCTGTAATATTTCCCCTGTAATATTTTCCTATAGTTATTTGGATTACAGATCGGAAGAGCACAC
>NW_012027112.1:0-468 GCF_000956235.1 Wasmannia auropunctata | reverse complement strand
TGAATTTTTGATAGTTAAAAAAGTATTCCATAAGTATATTTTTTAACTTCTTTTTTACTTTGAGTCGAAAATAAAAAATGTTTCTAGAAACGACATAGAAACATTGGATGCAGCACGCTAGCGATCGAATAAAAAATCGGAAAACAACTTATAATTTCATAAGACTTGATAAATTCTCTAAATCTATTTTTCTTTGTTTCGTCATATCAATTTTATTATATTAGTTGCGTTTCTCATATGGATCTTATATATGTATCACAAAAATTATATGTTATATAAAATTATATATACTGTTTGTATGTGTATTCGATACAATACAAACAGATATAATACAGTACAAACATGCTAAAGTAATAAAAGAACAAGCTTATTTTTATGTTTAACAAACTTACAAACAAACACGGCTAAATTAAAATTAAAGTCTTATTTCTAATAAAAATAATAAAAATAGTAAAAAAAACAAATTTA
>NW_012027111.1:8176-8662 GCF_000956235.1 Wasmannia auropunctata | reverse complement strand
GTCAATCCCATGTTCCCTCAAAATGGCGTCACCAATCACATAACACAAAAATCGTATATATAGCACATGATCCACTAGAAACTATAAATGTGTTGTATGATGTGTGTGTATGCGTGTGTACATGAGCCACATCTACAGACGTCATTTTGTGGGACATGGCCAGACTCTCCCTTCTAGGGACTCTAAGTGGACCTACTGGTTATACTGTGGTCTACGTCTCTATGTAAACCGCGCTTAACGCTCACAATGCTCACGTTCGCAACGCCGCAATCATCAGTCATCACCCTCGTGAAGTTAGCCCGCAAGATGAAAATTTCTGAACGATCAATAGCTCAAAATAACGCTCCCGATTTGCTCTGTCCATATTGATAAATATATAAAATTGCTCCCTTTTAGTTTTAAAAAAAAATTCAAAAAACGATTTTTTACGAAGTACTGTCGGCATTAGAATTATCTAAGGTGTCCAAACACTAGCTAAAATTTGAA
>NW_012027111.1:0-565 GCF_000956235.1 Wasmannia auropunctata | reverse complement strand
ATGATATGGTGTTACTAGCGAAAAACAGAGAGGCATTGTTAGACATGATGGATACGTTTAGAAGATTCTTAAATAAGAGGAAACTGATATTGTGTGCGGAGAAAACAAAGGTGCTGGTATTTAATAGGAAAAGAAAGGAAGGGAAGGAAATTTGGAAATGGGGAAAGGAAATAATCGAGGAGGTACAGGAATTCAAATATTTAGGCTTTATATTCAATAGGAAAGGAGACTATAAGGACCACATAAAGGAATTGACTAGAAAAGGGAGAATAGCTATAAGGAAAGTATGGGGGTTAGGAGAAAGAATGTTTGGAAATGATTTAGTTAGAAGATGGATGTTATTTAAATACCTGGTACAGAGTGTCATGTCATATGGGGTGGAAGTCTGGGGTTGGGAGGAAAAGGAGGAATTAGAGAGGATTATGTTGGATTACGTAAGATGGATTTTTAGGTTAGACTTCTGCACCCCAAGATATATAATTATGAGGGAATTAGGTATGGAAAAGTTGAGATTAAGCTGGGGCCTGAGGGCGGTGATATTTGAAGGGAAAATCAGAGAAAGAGA
>NW_012027110.1:12977-13961 GCF_000956235.1 Wasmannia auropunctata | reverse complement strand
AGTACAGAGCTTGCTTCAACTAGTAGATTTTTGATATAAAATTATATTGTTAATAACAAATTTTGATAACATCAGATTATTTAAACAATTAGTATCTGTTTTAGACAAAAGGTCAATTAGAAGATTTAATAAAGGTTGAAGGAAGCTTTGCAACGAGACATGAAAAAATTATTGTTCGTTATCAGATTTTTATAGTGACGTCATTGTCATTCCTCGGATAATATTTTTAGGATTCCAAATCGTCTGCATCTTGCAAGTGAGTGAGTTTAAGGTTAGTTTAGCAAGAATTAAGTAATTGATATCGATAAAATATAATAGTGGATTAAGTACTTGATATCGATAAGATAGAATAAAATATATAAGTATGAAAAGAAACATTTGAAAAAGAGACGGGACGTCACACACTGAAATGTCGATTCTCGCCGTTTGAAGCGCGGAAACGTCGTACCCTTGCGTTCGCGGCGTTTCCACCATTCAAACGTCGATTCTCGACGTGTGAAGCGCGGAACCGCCGTACTCGAGCGCCCGAAGCGTTTCCACCACTCAAACGTTGATTCTCGCCGTTTGAAGAGCGGAAACGTCGTACCCTTGCTTTTGCAGCGTTTCTACCATTCAAACGACGATTCTCGACGTGTGAAGCGCCGAACAGCCGTACTCGAGCGCCCGCGGCGTTACCACCATTCAAACGTCGATTCTCGCCGTTTGAAGCGCGGAAACGTCATACCCTTTCGTTCGCGGCGTTTCTACCATTCTAACGTCGATTCTCGACGTGTGAAGCGAGGAACCGCCGTACTCGAGCGCCCGAAGCTTTTCCATCACTGAAACGTCGATTCTCGCCGTTTGAAGCTCGGAAACTTCGAACCCTTGTGTTCGCGGCGTTTCTACCATTCAAACGTCGATTCTAGACGTGTGAAGCGCGGAACCGCCGTACTCGAACGCCCGCGGCGTTTCCACCATTCAAACGCCGATTCTCGCCGTTTGAAG
>NW_012027110.1:0-812 GCF_000956235.1 Wasmannia auropunctata | reverse complement strand
ATTTCCTAATGTCACGCTTCATGATTTCATAAACATCGTCGCATTCAATGTGGTAAATTAGACTATCAGTATAGGTGTACATTACTTTACATTTTTCTTGAAAAGAAGGTAACATGTAGTCGTGATGAAATTCGTACAGACAAGTCTTGGATATGTCGAGAATACACATACCCACGTAGATTGGTTTGTTAAACTTGACCTCGAGTTTGCGCATTTCTACCGCGACCAGATTCTCCGAAAAGACGCTGCGACTATGAAAATTCGGTTTCGCGATCATCGCCTCAGCATTAAATCTACCTTCCCATTTCGTTAAAAGCCGCACATCGACGTGATTGCGCACATTCTCCATGGTTTTGCCAAATACCGCGTTATTCATTAATTTGTACAAATTTTTTTCAAATTCATTCGTGGCTAATGTTCGAAATTTCGTATTTAGTTCGATATAATCTCGAAGCCATGGAGATTGCGCGAATTGCAATACGCGATGAATTTTTGAGATACGGAGGCCGTGACGAGTACACTGTTGCAGAGTGCGATAATGTATGACGTAACGCTTCTTATCGTATACGGTTGCGAGGAGCTTGTCCTGCCGCTTGCCGGGCGGCTTATCGCGCGTCGGACAGAACGGTAGGTCAGTGTGCGCGTCGTGAAGATTTTGAGGATATTCCAAATCTACCTCTAGAATGTAGCCTATCGGGGAATCTAACGCAACATCCGTAACATTAAAATTTGTTACGTCGTTGACCCATTGAAAATCTCTGTATGGTAATGGTTGACACATTGCCCAGCCGTATAAATTGTTTACATCGAAA
>NW_012027109.1:12645-13151 GCF_000956235.1 Wasmannia auropunctata | reverse complement strand
TTTTAATTGACGCTTAGTTTGACCAACATAACTCACGTCACAATTAGAACAATTGATTTTATACACAACATCACAGGCTGACATTTTGTCGAGAGTATCTTTGCCCGTTCTGATAAAATTCTTCAGTGTATTTGGGATCGAGTACGCAATCTGACTGTTAATATTCTTGGACATTGTAGCGAATTTTTCTGACACTGAATTAATATACGGAACTACAAACCGTTTCTTCTTATTAGAATTGCCATTAATAACGTTATTTTTTGGTTTGTAAAAAAGATATTTTAATCTATCTCTGATCGTATTAAAAATAAATTTAATTGGATATCCATTTTCAAGAAGGATCTCTGTCATGTGAATGAAATTCTTCTGATGGAATCTCGGATGTGATAACAAAATTATCTTGTCAACCATCCCTAGAATAATGCCCTTTTTATGTGTAGTAGGATGATTTGAGTTGAAATTTAGATACCTTCCTGAGGATGTCGGTTTTTGGAATATGTCAAAAA
>NW_012027109.1:0-843 GCF_000956235.1 Wasmannia auropunctata | reverse complement strand
TTTGAGAATGCGCCTTCTTCATAGTTAGAGTCGCGAGTAGCTTGAAATAGAGGGCTCTGGGAGAAGGGTCACGTGACGGTCACAGAGAGAAGATTCGAGAACGATTCCACCGGTATAAGACTGCACATGTATTTCGTTAGTTAATAAAGCATACTTTTATTCGTGTGCATGAAGTGTATTTCCTGCGTGCAAACGCCACATAATTGGCGACGAGAGTAAACTGGTCAAACAGAGAATATATTCAAGAAAATTGAGGAAGAATTGAGGTCAAAGCACAAGAAAATTGAGAAAGAATTGAGGTTAATATCACAGGATGGCAACGGTAGGCAATCTGAAGCCTTTCGATCCAGCAGTGGACGACATTGAGGTATGGATACGAGCTTTCAAGGCATTTCTATTAGCAAATAAAATGGATTACACGCCATTAAGTGCAGAAGATGCCTTAGATACTACGAAGATGGCTATGTCAAAAAGATGTGTAGCAACCTTGTTGGCCATGCTCGGTTTGTCAGTAGTAGGAACTTCAATGTCATTGCTCTCTCCAGCTCAGCCGGAAGACAAGACACTCGATGAATTAATAGAGACTCTTAAGACACACTACAAACCACCACCGAAAGCACTAGCAGAAAGGTATCGCTTTATGAATAGGAAGCAAAATCAAGGAGAATCAGTCGCCCAATTTTTAGCAGAACTGCGTCGTCTCGCTACAAACTGTAAATTCGACACTGATCTTAATATACGATTGAGAGATCAATTTATATTTGGCCTACGTAGTGAAATAGCCCAGAAGCGACTTTTCGCCAAACCAGATGAGATCACATTAGAAGACGTGGTTGCATTAGC
>NW_012027108.1:7998-8493 GCF_000956235.1 Wasmannia auropunctata | reverse complement strand
CTTATTCTTTGAATCCTTATCAATTTTTTGTTGCTGGTCGCTTCTTTCTGTCGCGAACGACCAGTCTGCTCCAAGCCTTTAATGAGCTCACTTTATTTCATCCTTTGTGATTAATAAATTTGGAATTATGAGGTGCTTGCAGTGTGACCGATTCTTTGCGCCCAGTACGTGCGACAGTTGCCTGCGCACGTACTGGTTGGGTGTCGCTCGGCGGTTGCCTCGCACCCCGCCTGGTTCTCCACCGCCGCGTATGGCGATTTCGGCTATGATCGAGGAGGCCCTCACGCCGCGGTCCCCTGTCCCGGATACGCGGCTGCGTGTCACGCTTGACGTGCGGACGGGCCGCCGTACGGTAGAGGAGCTCCCCCCACCGTACTCTTCGCTCTAATGTAAGTATCCTTTTTTATTTTCTACTTTTCTTATCTATTATTGCTATCCACTAATTCTGGCGTTAATACGTTTTGCTTTTGTTGTTGCTTTACTAATTCTCGATAA
>NW_012027108.1:0-524 GCF_000956235.1 Wasmannia auropunctata | reverse complement strand
ATATCCTTGTGACCGAATCTATTCTGATAATGCTGATGAGCCCGAAGATGGTCTTCACCTGAATAACCAATCTATGAATCTTGAATCTGTTTGCACCACTGAAATCTCAGGACACAGTGGATATTGCGAAGACTACCAAATCCTTAGGGCATGCGGTAGTAAACTCTAAATCTCTGAATCTTGTTGAAACTCTGAATGTTGCTGAGTCTAACAATACTCTCAGTAATGAAAAGGAAAATCGTTATAATCATAACCATAACTCACTGAATCTTGAAAACATAAAGGTTGTCGCAATCCGAGGATCTATTTCACCTTATGTTACTATTTCTGATGATACTCCCGAGAAGAGTGATCATCCTTGTGTTTTTGAGTATAATGACGCTTTCGAGGAAAGTGATCATCCTTGTGTTACTGTATCCGACGGTACTCTCTTCGTGGAAAACCGTGTGAATATAAATTTGCAGTCTGACAAGCCAGCTGAAACCTTAGGGCATACAGTGGCTACTGCCTTTTCTAATCCGATG
>NW_012027107.1:26014-26661 GCF_000956235.1 Wasmannia auropunctata | reverse complement strand
GGTTGCTCTGAAAATGAAAAACGCTGTATCTCCGAACCCCTTGAGGTACAAACGAAAACTAAGGAGGTACAAACGGGTACAAACGATTCTCTTTCGAATGCCTTTGGCCGCTTTTCGATATCTTGTAAAATGGCCGAGATCGCTGTACAAGGGTTGCTCTGAAAATGAAAAACGCTGTATCTCCGAACCCCTTGAGGTACAAACGAAAACTAAGGAGGTACAAACGGGTACAAACGATTCTCTTTCGAATGCCGTTGGCCGCTTTTCGATATCTTGTAAAATGGCCGAGATCCCTATATAAGGGTTGCTCTAAAAATGAAAAACGCTGTATCTCCGAACCCTTTGAGGTACAAACGAAAACTAAGGAGGTACAAACGGGTACAAACGATTCTCTTTCGAATGCCGTTAATGAAATTAAAATATCTGAAAGTGGGGTTCTGGTTATTTTTTAACCACTTTGTATTTGTTTACCCTTTGAGGTACAAACGAAATGAAAGGTGGTACAAACGGGTACAAACGAAGTACAAACAAACTATGTTAGGCTTTTTTAATTTTTGTAAAGTCGGGTTCCAGGTTCACATAGGTGACGGCGGGCGGTCCGTCGTATCGAACAGCGACGCCGTTTGACCAACGCCGCGGTGGAGGCG
>NW_012027107.1:13348-13827 GCF_000956235.1 Wasmannia auropunctata | reverse complement strand
CTTGCCAGCCCGCTCAGAGATGTGTATAAGAGACAGCGTAATATTAAACGATGTAAACAAATTGTCGCTTTTACGAACATTGGAGAGTGGACGTTACGTGAGTTTAGGTTTCCGATCGTGGGATCTATACGAATTTCCTCTGCTACAAAGCATTCATGGGCTGTAAAGACAGCAACGCAATTGGAGAAACCTCGATATGTCATATTCGCGCTACAAACCGACAGAAGAAACAATCTCGCAAAGGACCCTTCCATATTCGACAATTGCAATTTAACTAACGTAAAACTGTATTTAAATTCGGAGAATTATCCCTATGATGACATGAATTTAGACATTGAACATAAGAAATTCGCCATACTCTACGACATGTATGTAAAATTTCAAAAAGCATACTACGGTCACGCAAATCACAAGGCTTTACTCGAATACCGTCAATTTCTGCAATACAGCCCGCTTGTAGTCATCGATTGCTCCCGTCA
>NW_012027107.1:0-798 GCF_000956235.1 Wasmannia auropunctata | reverse complement strand
AACACCTCTTAAATGCTATCAGATCCCTTCCAAATTCAAATGCTGATCCGGAAAGAATCTTTTCATTTTTAACTGATGTCAAGACAAAGAAGCGAAACAGTTTGTCATCGTCCACCGTAAATGCAATTTGTGTTTTAAAATCGGCATTAAAGACGAGAGGAGAAACTGCTTTGAACATGAAAATCGATGAAAAGCATTTATCTCTTATGTCATCAGATAATTTATACGCTAGTGGTCCTAAAAAACAAAAAAGTGCTCTTCAGCTATATGCTGCAGATGATATTGCTGAGCCCTCTTCATCTAACTAAAATATATTACAGTAATGTAATGAAAAATTTACTTTACTGCTTCATTTTAGTCTTACAATTAGTAGTGTGAAAAAATTACTATATTTATTATGGATTGTGTCTGAACAAAACATCGCGTCTGAACAAGACATCGTGTCCGAACAAGACATCGTGTCTGAACAAGACATCGTGTCTGCACAAGACATCGTGTCTGAACAAGACATCGTGTCTGCACAAGACATCGTGTCCGAACAAGACATCGTGTCTGAACAAGACATCGTGTCTGCACAAGACATCGTGTCTGAATAAGACATATTATTTATAAGTGGAATAGGCCTACAGGGGAAACCACTATAAAAAAACGCGTCAACAATAGAACCTCATAGGTGACGTGGAATCTATTGAATTGTATACATACTTACATATATACATATGAATATATATTTTTTAATTATATATTTATCTTTAATTAGAAAATAATAAAGATTATAGAAAACAAATTCTACTAAAA
>NW_012027106.1:12740-13733 GCF_000956235.1 Wasmannia auropunctata | reverse complement strand
TAAATAAGGAAAGAATAGATTTTTCCCGATTAACATTACATCAAACGACATTATTCTTATTATATTTGCACTGTATTACAATGATTTGTAATATTTAACTTTATTTTTTTTATATAAAATATGTAAAAGTTAAGGCTCGATAATTAAAAATAAATACAGAAAATGAACTATGAGCTAAAGTTTGGTTGTTATTTCGCTCGAATAATTAATAAATTTTTAACTACATAAATAATAAACGTTTCAACCCCGATCGGGTCTTTATCAATGTTAGGAAACGGAAATCGATTAATACATTTTATAACATAAATTTTCACTACATCTATATACACTCACCAAAGTAATTGACCGGACAATGCGTTTATATTTGGATAATGTCTAAAAATTCAAGATATAGCAACTTTGTAAAAAATTATCGTAATAATCGAAAAAACATTTCGCAGCTTAAAGTCTCTACTCTAAAGTCTTTCGAAATCCATAATTCCTTAAATGACTTACTGATTCTTTACAAAGCTGCACGGATGCAAATGGAGATGCATCAAATCTTAAACTTGTTTACTAAATTTGCAAAGATCCATGGAGTGAAATAAAAATCGCATACAAATGCGACTTATAGCATTTGAATCTTTATCTTTAATTTGCGCACTCGATCAGCATTGTGCAATTTTTTTTCACCGAGTTACTCAACATTGAAGTAGACATGATCATTTTTGCTTTCGTATTGAATTATTCGATTAAAGAAAATCGCACAATGCTCAACGAGTACGCAAATTAAAGGTACAGATTCACGCTTTTGAACGCTGTAAATCGCATGTGTGCAATTTTTTGTTTACTTCATAAAACTTCGCAAAATTAGTAAAAACATTTGAGATTTAATGCATCTCTATTTTCATCCATGCAGCTTTGTAAAGAAACAGTAAGTCATTTAATGAATTATGGATTTCGAAAGTAGAGATTTTAAGCTGTGAAATGCTTTTTTGATCATTACGTTACGAA
>NW_012027106.1:5204-5601 GCF_000956235.1 Wasmannia auropunctata | reverse complement strand
TAGATACAACTTTGAACGCGTGAGATCTCGGCAGATCGTGTGAGGACGATAACCGGAAGTAGTTAGGCGCCTCTTCCGCCTATAGGGCGACATCTGCGATGTCACTAGAGCGTTTAGAACCAGGAGTGCTTAAGGGCGCCAGAATATGAACAGTAGTCATGGGATCGTACCACGATAAGTGCGCCAACACCCCTCCTCGAGACCATGACGGGTGACGTTCTTTGTTCCTGGATATGCCTAAGAGAGTTAGGCATTTTGACAGTTTCGGTGCAGAGACGGGCTTAGTAAGAAAGTCAGAAGCCATCTCAGTAGTCGAGATATGCTCTATCGTAAGATCCCGTCTGTTCAGTGACTCACGCACGTAATGGTGCCTGACGTCTATATGCTTGGTGCGGCT
>NW_012027106.1:0-468 GCF_000956235.1 Wasmannia auropunctata | reverse complement strand
TTGTATGTAATAATGTTTTTATATATGTATATTTATTTGTATTACAAATTTTTCATATACTATAAATCGTTGGCTGTGGAACGTTTTCATGCGACCCAGGTACTTTGTCTGACTATTAGTTTCATGTTTGTATATATCTGCAAATAATTTATATACTATAAAACATGTGGAATATTGCATTTTAAAACGACCCGGGCACGCCAAGTTTTTTCTTCATTATAATCTAGTTTATCACTTTTCCATTTTTCAATTTTTAAATATTTTTTATAAATAAGCTTTTTTGAGGTTTTTTTTAATAATGAAGTACTTGGTTAATTTTATTGATTTTACGACTATTTTTGATCAACACATTCTTTTAGGTACTTGGCGTATATTCCTTTTTTTTTTAAGATTTTTTATGGAATCTCACTGCTTTTTGTTAAATTATAATAGAATTTAAACCTTATAAAAATAAACACATTATTATTA
>NW_012027105.1:11339-11938 GCF_000956235.1 Wasmannia auropunctata | reverse complement strand
TTTATTTTACGAATTATAAGAATTATTTTGGTTTAAAATTTTGCGGGCAGCATCTATCTTTTCAATTTCGGTCCTGCAATGTGGCAACTTAACCCTCACAGCACCGGATATTGCACTAAGGTTATAAGGAGGTTACAATCTTACATAGCTTAGTGAGAAGATTATTGGTATTTACCACTAACCTTATAATGTAACCTTACATTATAAATGTTGTTGAAACATTAATGGAATTTTATGTCAATATTTCAGCAACCTTACAAATTAACCTTACATTAAAATATTGTTGGAAGATTAATGGCTCTTCTTTCAAAATTGCAGCACTTATTACTTGCATTAATTTTTAATAGCGTCGACGTATACTTGCATGAATTTAATATTATAAAATTATGCTGTGTCCGCGGGACCTACAACTATTGAATATGATATTCAATAAAAGAACAGCTTTCCGAAGGAAAATTGAATTCTCTATTATGCAAAAATTGTAATTTTATATTTATTTATAAATAAAATATGTTTTAACTATACATATTTCATCTTTCTGATAACATCTATTATCAGGGTTGGCAAGTAACGCGTTACTTGTAACGTCGTTACCGTTA
>NW_012027105.1:8207-9027 GCF_000956235.1 Wasmannia auropunctata | reverse complement strand
AACGTCTTTCCCACTATATCTCTGATTGCTTTGTCCAGTGAAATGATTTCTTGACAAGCGTTGCTCATGGCAAGATACTCTGACTGGCAAGTTGACAAAGTCACGTACGACTGTTTGTAACTTCGTCACGATACAGGATCGCCGAACAGGCGAATCACGTAGCCTCCCGTGGACGTTGAATCGAGATGATCTCTGAAACTTGCATCTGTCATTGCATCTAAATGATCTGAGTTTCCTCTGAATGTCAGTCCCAATTCAGACGTGCCTCTCAAATATCTCAGTAATCTCTTTACATCTGTCCAGTCGTCCTCGGTGGGATTCACTTGCCTTCTAGAGAGGCTGTTTACGGCAAAGGAAATATCCGGCCTGGTAGTGCCTGCCAAGTACATCAGGCTACCAATTGCTTCTCTGAAAGGAACGTTTGCTGCTTCCTGCTCAGTAGCACCATCTTTCTTTCTGTTCTCTCTGCTGGCAACCTGTCTGGTGACCATTGGCGTGCTTTGAGCTTTGCTTTCTTTCATGTTGAATCTCTCCAGAATTTTCTCTATATATTCTGGTTGTTTCAACGTCATTGTTCCCTCTGAAACGTTTCTCCTAATCTGAATTCCTAGGAAAGTTTTGGGCTCTCCCATGTCTTTCATTTCGAATGTTTTGTTTAGGTGACTCTTGATTTGTTTTAGTTTCTTCTTGCAATTGCTAGCAATCAAGATGTCATCGACATACAGGATTAACACAGCCATTTTGCCTTCCTTCCTCCAGGTAAACAGACAAGGCTCATGTAGGTCGTTCTCCAGCCCTACTATCTTCATTTCCTCTGAAA
>NW_012027105.1:0-1730 GCF_000956235.1 Wasmannia auropunctata | reverse complement strand
TCTCAATAATTTAACAAAATTAATGAATGAAATAATATAGGCTGAGCCAGAGCAGTTTATTAAATGCTTCGATATAAAATATGTTAAAATACAATTATAGATATAATCAACAGACATTTTGATTTACATCAGGTCATTTTCAATATTTACTATTTACTATTTTCAATCACACATGACTTGACAGCATGATTGACACGGCTTTTTGCTGCTCGTTCGCCTTTGCTGTTCGTTTGGTTGAACTTCAATAAGATGCGGCTAAATGTATTTTGCGCCGGAAGTGCGTCATCTAAGTAAAATTTTTAACCAATAGTAACGAATTGCTGCTGCTGCGTGCGGCATATGTAAAGGTACCTTGACGGCACACGACTCACGAGAGGCGGAAGGCGGAAACGGAACGGAAGCGGAGACAAAGCGGAGCCAATCATAGCTCTTCCGCTGATTTCGTTCCGTTACGCTAGAATTGTTCCGCTAGAATCAGCGGAATAGCGGAATAGCCACGCGGATAACCTTTCTTTTACGTGCAACAGTGAACAAGACCGGCAAGATGGATTGTGGAGAAATTGTACGTAATAAAATATACTTAATTAACTGAATTAATAACATAAATTGTTAGTTGAATAACTATGTAGTAGACTTAAATATCGTTAAACTGTGTTAATGTTTAATGTATTATATATAATAAATATAATGTATAATAACTAATATAGTAACGTTTAATAAATATAGAGACTAAAATGCGGGTACTGCGGCTACATTATTATGGGTTCCTGTGGTAATATTCTGCAGCACAAATGCTTTGAAAATTACTCGGAAGAAGTACATGCATTGCACATTGACAAAAACCATGTAGCAAGAATGGGTATGTGCATGTTTTATTAAATGTAACTAATTTTATGTATCAAAATTTGATTAACCATTTACTTTGCAGTTCCGAGAAGTAATGAAAATGAAGATCCCTCTAATGCAACCGTAATTCCCCCTGGAGGTAATGAGCAATCACAGTCTGTGTGTGATGATATAGACGAAATTTTAATTGAGATGGTGTTTCAAAGACCAGCTCTCTGGAATCATAAGTTGCCTTTACACGAGAGGACGCAGCTAAAAGTTAACGCACTTTGGTTGGAAGTGTCCAATGCAATGGGAGGAGGTGATTTGTTAACGTTAATATTGTAAAACAAATATGGCAAGTAGACGTTCTAGATCCACTATTTGGTGGTGCCTGTAAAATAGAAAATACATACATATATTATGTAGTAAAATAGCAAACCAAATAACATGCTAATATGGTTGAAAAAAATGTACTTTATACCTGAATGACAACATGCTTTCCATCCGGAGCTCCAATACAGTGATTGAATTGGCAAATACTTTCATATTCTGCAGAAATATGCTCCCAATTAGCTGTAGTTGGTTCAAGGAAGACTTCGTCTTTAAGACAATTCCAAATTGCAATACAAGTGTCAGCGATAATTTTTGAGATCGTATTATGCGCAATGCGAAAACTGTAAGATATGGAGGTCATGCTATCTCCGGAGGCGAGATATCGCAAGATCACTTGTAATCGAGTACGTGCAGGAATCGGTATACGAATAACTGTTTCTTTGGTGATGTGTGGTTCCACAATTGCTAGCAACTTGTTAAATGTCTCGAATGGCATCCGGAAATAGTTGAAATATTGGTCTTCGTCCATACACTCCATTTCACGAACAAGATTGTTGCTTGCTCCTTGC
>NW_012027104.1:20022-20508 GCF_000956235.1 Wasmannia auropunctata | reverse complement strand
ATGTGGTTATACGAAAGTTAATACTGATAATAATGTCTGTCTTTCAATTTCTACTAAGAATTTGAAGAAGAAAAGTTATAATCTTAATGATATATTAAATATTATGTTTTCATCACATTGGTGTCAGTCGTTTGATAAGCCATGTGAACATTGTGGAAGAAATGATGGATTAGTTAAAAATGAATTAGTTTCCACAAAAGAGATACTTATAATGCATTTAAATCCATTTTTCTCAGAGGATGATAAATTAGTAAAGATACCACTCAAATTTAGTTTAAGTGCTGTCCCGACAACTAAACTATTAATTGGTGAACAAACATATAAAGTTATGAATGCGATATTTCATCATGGTTTATGTATCGAAGAAGGCCATTATACAAGTATGTGTAGAGAAGGAACATCTAGCACTTGGATTGAAATTGATGATGCTATAGTCACAAAAAAGCAATGGCCTAGAGGTGCTAAAGATAAGATCGGAAGAGCACA
>NW_012027104.1:0-8366 GCF_000956235.1 Wasmannia auropunctata | reverse complement strand
GAAGCTGATCCATTATGATTGGCTCACTGTGAATTGGCAGTCCAGAATTGGCAGTCTTCAGCTTGCAGAATCAATAATTTTTATATAAATTATATAAATGGGATGTATTATTTTATCTTTCTTGTTCACCAAATTATTAACCAAAGATCAAATAAAATATCTGCGGCAGTGACTGCATAAACGCCATAAATGAATGCATTGTTGGATCGAGTTTCTCAAGCATATATGCGACGGTGCGAAAACAGTAGCGTTGCTGTGGACAACGTTATAGGTGCGAAATGGCGCGACATGAGGGTTTTATACACTAAAACTAATTTAATGAAATATTTACAAACGATTAAATATATTAACAATGTAACTTCCTAAAATAGAAAAATAGTATAATATAAGAGCCACCTTCACACATAAAGATAAGATTAAATAACGGGCAGAAATTATAAGCCAAAGATATTCAAACGACCTCTCAACGTTCTGGCGGCGTGCTAGACGAACCAGCATTTTTTTCGTTCTGTTAGTTCGAGGGACGAACGATTACAAGCGCTTCGAACGAGAATTCGTTCTCCGAACGTTCGCCCATCGTTTGTGTGCTGGTGGGGTAGACAATTGCCTAGCAATGAACTGCACATACGGCATATTCCCGAGTAGAAATTTAAACTCGCCGGCATCGAGTCATCGACTAGCCAATACGTGTCTTAGTTTGCCCCGGTCTATTAATGTAACGCTTAGAAGTTCCAGATACTGGACAAATATATTGTCTTATAGCGAGCATAAGAAAGCTATCTAGCTATTAGATAGCATTGACTAGACAACTACTAGACAACTATAAACTGCTTTTATAAAGTCATAGTTATATATTAAAAATCGTCTAGCAATCAGCTAGCCTGGGCTAGATTAAAAATATATGGAAAAATAATTAAATTTTTATTTTTTTTTACTGATTTATTAATTGCGGCCTTTTTAAATATTTGTGGTAACTCCTGAGAAGTTTTACTATTTAACATAATACATATACTTATATTAAATTTTATCATTTAAAATTTCATCTTACTGAAGGATTCGAACTTGGTAACCGTTGTTGGGCGCTGGGTTTACAATCGTTCACTCTATCGTCACTGCTATCGGATGATCGTAATAACTAGGTTCTAAATTCCCTTAATATATTACAACATAATATAAATTACACATTAAAAAAATTTTTTCAAATTACTAAACAATATTTAATACTTTAAATGCTTATTTGTATATATAAATACGAATCTGATAAGTAATTAAAATTTAAACTCTATATAAAAGATTGCCGAGAGATTTTATTAATTATAATAAATCTCAAAATCACATTTTTAATATAATAGAATAATAGTCATAAAAAGAACTATTCAAGAATGACATAACCTTACTGTTCGAATGCTAATAAATTTTTAACTAGTAGTAGCTAGACAACAGTTGGCTAATTTCTTTAAGTTTCCAGCGCCATCTATTCTAATATTTGCGGTGCAAAGGCTAGACAGTCACTAGAGAAATTTTTCAAGAATGATATAACCTTATCTCTTAGTGGCTAAATAATAGCTAGCCATTGTCTAATTATTGTTTTTTAAAAATTTGTTAATACCTGTAAGGTTATGTCAGTTGAATAATAATTAATATGTGTAATGACTGTTAAGTGATTGTCTAATCGTTTCAATTTTTTAATTTTGCAATTAATTTTGTGTTCATGCACAGGGCGCCGCGCCCGAACACGACAATCCTATAGTAGGATGCATTTTCATTTGTCGTACGACAAAAATCTTAAGCCTTATCCCAGCAAACGCAGATATATAACAGCAACGTTGCCGCGACAAAATGGAAGGTAACTCGTGATATAACTTGCAAAGAACATGTAATTGCCATGTTAGTTGTAATTTCCCACTCATGATATATTGCAATAACATAACAATTAATATAACATATTATTGAAATGTAGCGCACAACTGTTATATAGTTACAAATTAAATCTATAACAGCAATGTATTTGAATGCGTTATTACATTACTGTAATGTTATTAACTACTATACGTTAACAAATCTGTTGCGTTCATGAAACTTAACCTAACTTGTCTTTTACACATACTAATCCCAGAAAAGATCTTCGAATTAATTTTGAGCGAAAGCAAACGAAATTTCAAAAGAAGTGAATGTTTTCTGTACGAAATTTTGTTTGCTTTCGCTCAGAATTGATTTGAAGACTTTTCTGGGATTAGTATGTGTAAAAGAAGAGTGTTCTTGCATGGATAATGGAAGAAGTACGTACAATACAATTTATTTTATTTAAAAATATAATTATATTTATTATACACATATATAATAACAAAATATAGAAATTATATATTATACTTTTTTAAATGTTTTTATACATGAGTATACCATCACACATTGCATTGCAGATCAAATCTGTTTTTGTTGTAAAAACAGCTAGTTCTTTATAAAAAATAATATATATATATATATAGAACTAATTGTACTGTATAAACAGTATTATATAGCGCTTGTCAATCTCTGTTTCAAATAATATATATATATATATATATATATATATAGTAAAAAAAATAAAATTTATACGTATAAAAAAAGCAAAATAATAAAACTGTAAAAAAAAATAGAAATTTAAATCTTGAGAATAAAATGGTAGAAGATAAATACATTACGGTATCATCGAGCCATACTTTGTACTTCCATGGTTAAGGATTATATGTGATACACTACTCGATCTTACTCAAAATGCTGTTCGTTATTATTATTTTCGTTATTTGGTCGATGTCCTTCAATGTTAATATTTTCTTCATCTTCTCTTGCTTTCTTCTCTTCTCTTGTTTTTCTTTGTTTAGCGAAACGTAACCATTCCGCGACTATGCTGTCGAAATCCGTTTCCGTTAAATTTTCATGGCGTGAAACTAATTCTCCTTAAATAAAAGATTAAATTAATAAAAAAGTATAAAAAATTTTGTTTATGTTTAACAGCATATATCACGTACTTCTAAGAATTTTCATTAAATGTAAGTTGCAAACTCGAAAATTGTTTCGCATTCCTTTCATGGAACAATTCATGGCACACTCATTTGTAAAAACTTTTTTTAAAACTCGATGTACATTATCTTTAGGATTGTTTCCTCCTGTTTTCAACAAATACTGTTTCTGTAAAAGCAATAAAGTACATTTTGTATACAAATATATATTAACTTTTAAATGAAATACAAATGCTATAAAATAAATATATAAATAAACTTACAAATTGAGTAACTGCCTCTTCCACATTTTTTAATAACAAATCAAATTCCTGAATAAGTTCTACTGTACTAAGAGGTAAGAATCTTGCAATAAGAACGTCGTTTACATCTGAATTTGCCGCATGCTTTGAGCGTTCATTTTCCAGTTTGTGTAAACGTTGGTTCATGTCTTTCATCGTTATATTCGCACTTGCTTGCATGCGTAACATTTTTTGTATATTATTTCCTTGCACACGCAACATTTCTTGCATATTCTCTGTAACTAGATACATATATGTATATAGAAGCAAGTATATGAATAAAATTCTTTGTAAAAATATTAAAAAATAATAAAAATATTTACGTTTTACGAAATTCTCTTTGTCCTCTGATGGGATGTATTCTAAAATTTGACAATTAATGTATTTTAATATATAATATTTATTGATTATAACAATGTATTTATACCTTCGATTAAAACAGGTATATCTTCAAATTGTGTGTATTCTCTTTCGGTTATCTCTTTGGACGATGAACCACTTTCGATTTCTAAATATTTTAATTATCACAATAATTACTAAAGCATCTATTATATTTACATAATACTAGATACCATATATTATTAAGTGAGTTACCTTGTGGTGGAATTTTATTGTAACGACTTGCACCTTTATCTCGCTGTGACGAAGTTTCAATAGAACGCGAGCTTGAACAATTTTGTTGTGAAACGTTACACATTTGGGTATTTAATCCAAAGTTGTCAGGAACAGATGGCAAGGTAAACGTATTCGAAGATTTATGTTCTGCAAATGTTTTTCCTCCTTCTGTAATATATTGACCAACATCATTCTATATATGTCATATGAAGATATAAAAAATAAATTTTTGTATTGCAGTAACCTTCATAAGTATATTTTCAAAGAGATCTTCTAATCAGAGTCGCGAAGTCCTCTGTTTTTATTAATATCGCAGATTTTTCATCAAATTATACGTCTGTATCCACATATACTACAGTCGTTCCCATTTCAGATGTATATCTGTGTACATTATAGTACCAGTCATATACATAATTCTTAATGAAAAATGATGCCATCAATCTAACCCTGACGTTATTTCATGACTCCGATTAGAAAATCTTTGCTTTTAAACTTTTAACCTAATTTTAAAATAAAATATACTCTATATTATAATTCAATTTTTTTTCTTGCAAAGATTTGCAGGGTAAAACATTTTTCAATCTATTGTCAATAAAAATATAATACACTATTAAAGATGATATTTTTGTCTAAAAGCAGTAGTAGCTATAAACAATATCAAATATTGTGAAATTTATATTGTGCATTAATAACAGCATCCCATATACCCACATTTAATGATCCATTTACGAATTTAATGAATTGCTAAGTATCAAGCGTAACAATCTAATTTTTTACCCATATCCCGTGGGCAATTAGAAAATTATGGACAAAAAAGATAAATCAATATTTTTTAGCAAGTATTAATATAAAAATATGTCTGTAACTTTTTCAACGTTTTACAACAAAATAGTTTTATATCGCGTTATAATATTAATGCAACACAGTAAAAAATTGTATAGCTATTTGTAAGACGTACTTTTTACTTTCGATTTTCGAGGTTGAGTTTCATCGTGTTCTCCTTCATCACTACTGCTGTATCGACTAGTTGGCATATGTGATCTTTTTCCTCGTCCCAACCGTTCTTCATCAGTAGTGTTATAATTTGCATCCGAAGCACTTCTCCGAGCTGATTCCAATGACGCTATAAAAAAAAAGAAATTAGTACTGTGAACTTTTCATATTAATTACATCATGATTACAAAAAATGCTTTCTTCGAGTTCTGTTTAGAATTAAATGTTTAAAAAATGTTTATTTCAAAATGTAATGTAATGCAAACAAAGCTATAAATAATATTTGTTTAACTAATTAATGCTTATTTTAATGAATTTACAAACAAATAATAGAAACGTTTTCTGTGCTCGTACGCACTTCTATTTTTACAATTATGATACATGTGATTCTTAATTTTGTGTATGTATAACTATCAATGTTATTATATAAATAATTATAAAGAAAAACATATTTATACAAAAATAGATAATATAAAGTAAAATATATAAGTACTTACAACAATATTTTATTATTTCCACCTTATGTTTGCTCCAGGTATTAAAAATAGGACTTGCGCAATTTGTAATTAAATTTGCGCAATTTGCATTTCGAGGCGGCCACCAACAGTGTATCATATCATTTTCTTCAGAAATCCAGACAGTAGGAATTTCAGAAAATGAACAATCCGACAAGAACTTAACTACTGCGTAATTCTTCATATCCGCCTCCATTATCTAATCTGTAAATATATATACATACACATGTGTAAATCTGTAAATATATATACACAAACATGTATAAAATATAAACAATTATAAACGTATATTATTTTACTTATCAATTGCTTAATCAATAAAATCCGATTATAAATAATATTAATAAATAATATAATATGGTATTAGACAATTTTGCAAATTGACTAATTACTTTCACAATACCAGGATTAACAGTATTGCATTAAACTCACCATTGAGATCCTTAGATGAAAGTTCCACAAGTTACGATATACGATATTTATCCTCAAGATTAAAAAAAATAGATAAAATATTAATACCATTTCAAATTAATTTTTAAAGTTATTAAATAATAAATAAATATAGAATTTATCATACTCATTTTAAAGGCACTAGCATTATAGGCGTGCGCTATACTTAACACTTTTTATTATAATTTGCAATTACACATCAATAACACCGCTTACAAAGTAAATGCAGCGAGAGAACCAATCAGCATCGCGGAAAAGTAACAACAATATTTCGATATGCAAGTATAGATGTTATGTATTTTTTAAAAAAGGATTTAATTATTACTATGTAGAAGTGGTATTACAACATACGAATTACTTTCGTCAAGAAATTTTAATTTTACACACTTTTTTTGTATCTGTGTTGCTGGAATTTTAATAATATCAAAAGAAGTAATATTTGGTATGACAAAAATACCAAGTTTTTCCGAAGGACATGGTTTAGTAAATAGAGAATTTAGATTTAAAAATCGTTTCGCACGGATAAGTATAATCCCATTTTCTATTAAAATTTCCAAAATAAAGATTACAGAAATATCATGCAATAAAGCACAATTATCAGTTTTGTTGATACCAATTTTAAAAGTTTTAAATTGTAGATGAGAAATTTCATTCTTTTTAGTGTAAATAACAATCGGATATTTTTTCATGTGACATGGTTCAATTGGAAGCTGAAATTCTTCAAATAAACGGTTTGTTATTTCCTGTAAAGGTTTTCCTGATTGATGTAATTTGTTTTTTAATTTTTGCAAATAATTTTCATATTTAAAACAACTGATATTGTCTAAAGATCCGCAAGATTGAACATCTTTGGCAAGATGAATAAGATTGTGAACATTATACGAGAGATATTCGTCACCGTAAATATTCCCATAATTCGAAACAAAGTATAATAACAATGAATGTGCATAATCATTGAATGTCACACACATTAATGGGTCAATCAATATTCTTATAGCAACACTAAGACAAAGAAAGTGATTGTAACAAATTGGAGATAATATGGATTTCATAACTATAATTCCAGTGTAAAGTAGAAACTGACGTAATTCTGTGGCTTTCCATCTATCGATATCTTGTACATCTCTTGGTTTTCTTGCAAACTCTAATGGAATATACGGCTTAATCATTTTTAAATGGTGCGAAATTAAATTAATATTCTCCTTTGATAATCTGAAATCTTTACTTCCCCTTTGCCATATTTGTATTAATCGTCTTGTGACACCTAAACAAACTAGATGCATATAATCGTGAGGAAATTGTGTAATCATTCCAATAGGAAGTTTTTCTAATATGGAATCACCTGTATGATATTCGGGTTGAGTACGATTTTTAAATGACTCATCAGTACGCAAAGTATTATGCGTTTCTAGAAAAACTACTCTGTTGCGAACGAAATCGCCTTCTTGTGTACATTTAGGACAAGAAAAATATCCATTATGGCTTTTCGTGCAAGTTACGAATGCTCTAGCTGGAGCATCACATAGTATTGCACCAACAGAAACAGTATATTTAATGTTTAAAACATTTATTCTATTTTGTAAGAGAAAAGTTAAGTCATTAACAAAATCGGTTAAAAATTCGTTTACATCATTAGGCTTGCACATGCCATGATACACACCAATAATGAATGGTGATGTGTAAATGTTTATATTTTCAATGGAACCCAAAATTGGCCAAAATTGACTTCCTGAACTCTTACAAAGTGGCAAGCCATCTATATTTATATTTAGTGTAACCTCATTTCTCTTTATAAATGCAGAATACTTTTTTATGGATCGCTCAAGACAACAAGAAAGATCAAAATGATTGTAACGACCGTTGCCGATAGATTTAATATGCATAGATGCATTTCGTTGCGTTCCAAGTAGAGCTCTAACATCATTAGGCAATTCCATAACATTATGCTTCTTTAGAATACAAAGTAATTCGTTTGCTGTACTATGGGGAATGTTATTATTAATAATAAACATTTGTAAATCTGTCCATAAACTATTTTCATTATTATTATCAAAGATATTTATCATCGTAGGTATGTCATTGTTTGATTCAATGTTACATTCTATATTGGTATTTGTATCAGATTCTGCTTCATTGCTTGTATCATATTTTACTTCATTATTATTTGTATTAGATTCTACTTCAAGTGATAATTCATTAGATAGAAATTCATTAGATTCGTCACACAATATACTATCTGTAGATATATTGTCACATTCTTCATCGGATAATACTACTTCTTTAATATTATTACAATCCTCGTTTGATCTAGTTGATTGTAATAAAATTAAATTTTCATGTAAATTTAATTCACGAATAATTAATTGATTTTTTCGTCTTTTAGATAAATATCGTATATCCTTTGGCATGATATATATATATAAATGTGTGTGTGTGTGTGTGTGTGTGTGTGCGCGTGTGCGTGTGCGTGTGTGCGTGTGCGTGTGTGCGTGTGTGCGTGTGTGCGTGTGTGC
>NW_012027103.1:441735-442027 GCF_000956235.1 Wasmannia auropunctata | reverse complement strand
GACGTGTGCTCTTCCGATCTGAAGATCGGCAAATAAACTTAATATCTCGTTAATAAATGCGAATTTTACAAAATAGTAGAGGACTTTTTTGTTCAGTTTAATCTACTTATCTTGTCACGCACTTGCATTCAGCGGTGAGCCGGATGAATACGCGTTAAGTTTATTCGTCAATCTTTAAAAATTAATGTCTCGTTTACGATTGCGAATTTTGCAAAATGGTAGAGGACTTTTCGATTCAGTTTAGTCCATTCAACCTACCTATGAACGGTGATACACCTATTATGAGACACCC
>NW_012027103.1:405972-441685 GCF_000956235.1 Wasmannia auropunctata | reverse complement strand
TGTTTCTTCTTGAAATAAATATATATTTACAATAAGAAACGCACCCCATTATTAATGCTAATTTTATTCGTGGAAATGAATTGTACAGGTCCAATAAAGATGGGTCTATCTGCGGAATTAGGTAAACGTGGTTTAACGGGTATGTGTTTTCCTCTGGAATTAAATACATATTTACAATAAAAAACGCACCCCATTATTAATGCTAATTTTGTTCGTGGAAATGTATTTTGCAGGTAAAAGATCTGCGGAATCAGTACACAATGCAATGGGTACAGAGTCGACCAAGCTTTCGGGATAGGTTTCCAAGCATCGATAAATGATTATATTGGACAGCTTATTCTCATACTGTAGACTTAAGAAGTTATAAGACGTTATTTTTTGCTTTTAATCTCTTTTGCACTTAATACAATTCTATAAGTATTGAAATAAGCAGTTGCTAAACTTTCATTACAAAATATTGTAATTTCTATGCACTTATTATTTAATCGTGTTAACAACTTTATTAGGTGATGGGCTTATAAAATAAAAGAATGGTCAGCATAACATTGTTTCAAATTTTATTTCCTTCTACATAACTTTTTTGTTACAAAATTAAATGAATTCTTTGTTTAATGAATACGTTTATTTGAACATATCGCATCTTATATCCGTCCTCAACACATCGCTCGATCAGTCATCTTTTTATGATTCTTGACTGTTAATTATTGATCCATATATTAAACCGACTTCATTCTCGTAGCACTATACATATACATTCTACTTGCGTTTTACTTACCCATATATTAAACCTATCATAATTTATTTATAATTACATACCTAAATAAAATGCATATATTATCGAGAAATGTGTAAGACTACATTATAGACTTGTACGATATATTATATAAACCATCAAAAATTGTAAATAACATAGTTACAATTTACTATATAAAAACTAAAATATTAAAATAATTCTAATCCGTACAGAATATAAGATGTTTTTAAAAACTACTACTACGTTTATAATTTATAAGATTTATTCTTTATAATATTTTATAAGAATAATTTTATGCATTTTTTTTTACTCCAATTGAACTTAGTCCTCACTCTACTTTCAATTAATTTACGCAACGTTACATTAATGATAATTCAGAATAATATTAGCGCCGTTCTGTGTTCATTTCGATCCTTTTCATTAAATATTTGTTTGCATTGAATCAAAAATTATACGTATATATAAAAAATTGAAATAAAATTTATAAGCGATTTGCAATTGAGAATATGACCTCGGTATTATTCCATTGTTATTTTCTTATGTAGTGTTATTGCCGCGTGTCAAAAATGACTTCCAGATAAAAGTAACCATCTACAATTGATAATAATTATTTTGAATACCTAAAATAGTCGCCGCCCAAGGATAAGCAGCTTATTATTTAAATAACAGTTAAATGCAGGCAATGAATCGCCATGATAACAAAGATAAGTGCAACAGTGCGCATTTTATTTGCTAACTAGTTAAACATTTAATACCAAATTTTTGCTTGTGTTGTCCTTTAGAAATTTGTGTTTTAAAATTGATACAACAGTGAACCACACAAAAAAAGAAGCGACAATCAATGTAGTACACGCCGAATGTTTCTAATCGATAAAGGAAATTATTTACTGATACATATCCTTACGAAGCTTAGTCTTATACGCCAAGTATATAAAAAAAGTATTGTACGTTACATTTTTCCTGAACCAAAAATAATATTTTAACAAATAAAAGTTTAAAAACAAATATGATATTAAATTTAAAAAAATTAAGTGTGTCAAAGACCCTTAAGAATAAAGATTCGAATAGTAAGGACAAGCGTTATTGAGCCAACGCAGGACGAATTTGCTCATACATCTATAATCTTAATATTATTCCAAATATACACAAAAAATATACATTAATTTACTAAGAACTCTGACGTTTCGACTCTAAATATATGGTTATCTTAAAAGAGATAAACAATTATAATATAATTCTAATATATAAAATAGTTAACAATATAAATTCATATTCTATGTGATATATACCTATACATACAATTTTAGAGTTTTTTTTCATACGATATTCATTTGTGCACTCCAAGGTGTTTGTATATTTGTTGTCATATATTCGTATCGCAGGTGAACTTAATCATAGTCCTACCGATAACTGTGGAAGTTCGTAATACGGTCATCCAACATACACATATACAAATTTGTCGTGTGAGTCTCTAGGGAACAAAGAGTCATGATTCGTCAATCGTATAACAAGAATAAATAAGGAATAAATAATATAATAAAAACAATTTAAAAAATTAGAATTATAGATACTAAATCCGTAAGTCAAGAGATTAAATAGAAAATAAAGTTAAGTGATCAAAATATCAAATATTTAAAATATTTAAAATATTTAAATCAGAAATTTGTCAAGATAAAAGTCCGAGATAAATAAGCGGTATAGCGCCTCGACAATGACAGTGCCCGTATACTCACAGGTCATCTTTCGTCTTTTTATATACTTGGCGTCGCGCCGCTACTGCTTCGCTTGATAATTATATATTTGACGTATGATAATAAAAAGTTAGTAATGCAACTTAAAGCCATAAATATACAAGATAGCTGACAATGCGGTAGAAATCGGTCATACAAAAACGAAATCACTATATGTCACGAAAATACCGATAAAAGAATTACTGTTATCGATTCAAATATATACAATATTTTAATATTAATATTAATATTAATATTAATATTTATTAATATTTCAATATTTTATATTTTAATTCTCATCATTTTTTCCCAAATCTTTTAAGCTCCATCTACATAAGTCGCAAATGCAAAACGCAAACGCAAACGCAGACGTTTCTCTCTTTCTTTTCTTTTATTTTTTGACGTTTCGTTCTTTTTTTTTCTCCGCGTTTGCGTTTGCGTTGTGCGTTTGCGACTTATGTAGATGGGGCTTTAGATATTAAAAATTAAATATTTTTTAATATGTGCATTTAATATGCAATTAAATATTTTTAATGTACATTTATTGTATATTAATTTTAGGTTAAATTGCTAATGTTTCTATTTATATCTTTGCATGAAATTTCTTTTTGCTCGCTGGTTGCGAATCTTTAATGAATGGCTAATATATATATGGTCGATTTGGAGATATTCAAGTATTGGAAAAAGAGAAAGTGATGAATATTAGGTTTGTTCGCGTTGCTTGAAATTCTCAAAAACTTTTGCAGTACATGCAATGCGTACAGAGTTTTAAAAATATTCGTTTTCTGAATAATTTTAAAGTATTTATTCGATATTATATTCATACTTTTTCTCTATTCGATATTTCGATTCAAATACAGAAAAAATATCGAATAGTCGATAACATCGAATATCGACATTCAACGGTATGAACAACTCATAACCTATAAACCTAATATAAGTCCTCATCTTCCCGCGAGCATAAAGTATTTTAGTATTGTACCATACTTGAGTTTTGTTAATGCAAATTGTTCTGTCGGAAGAATAAGAGTAGCTTTTGGAATTGATGTCGTGAAGAAAAGTGAGGTTCCATCGCTTTTAATTTAGTCGTTCGATCGTTGTATTAAAGAGATCGAAAGTTAAATTGGGAAGTATGTCCATGCTTGCGGAGCGTCGGCAAAAGCAGAAATGGAGTCTCAATCCACGAGGAAAGTGGTGGACCGAAGGTTAATATATTTTGAGACACATAAGCCGCATAAAGTTCACTTCTGCCTGTGATTTATAAATTATTACATGCCCGATTATTGCATTCATTGCACACTGTGTGATCTCAATTCGTGTTCTCTCCATTGATATGTTAACGTCGACACACACAGACTCGAACAAATTCGGCCAGAGGATGTTGGAGAAGATGGGCTGGACGAAAGGAAAAGGACTTGGCGCTAACGAGCAAGGCATTACAGAATTTTCTAGCGTGTCGCACAAGAACGATACAACTGGTAACTAAAACAATCTATAATTTTTATATATAGACTGACTATTTTGTAGAGGCATTGCAAGCTTGAATGAAATGTCATTTCCTTTTTAAAAGGTGTAGGATATGACAAAAATGTCGAGATGTGGACTGAGCATCAGGAGAAATTTGGGGACTTGCTGCAGCAGCTCAATGGAAATCAGGATCAAGACGCTGGTAAAAATTCAGCGAATGAAGACGCTAATCTCAATGGACAGTCTATCGAGCTGAAGTCTAAGCAGAGTCATGCTCGCATACAGTAAGCATCGCATTAGTCTCTTATTTCTGCACAAATATCTGTAAACACAAGATTTACACACTCAGATTTGGACAAAATTCCAAGCACTTTTTGTGATATCTATCTTTACAAATATTATAATTTTCTTTATAAAAATAACACTAATAAATATATTTCGTCTATTTCTTATTATTATTAGTATGTTTTTTTGAAATGAAAATGTACTAATTTATTTGCAGTTACAAGAAGTTCACACGTGGCAAGGATATAACTAAGTACAAGTCAAAGGATCTGGCAAATATATTTGGCCAAAAGGAATTAGCGGAGAAGAAAATTCAGAGCAAGACAAAGAAGGATGATATCCCTGAGACAGAAGTTGGCGTCAGAGACAATTGGTACGGAGTCGCCACAATTAACGGCGGTAATATGGCCGATTACTTCAAACTTAAGTCGAATTATAATAATACTGATCGCTCGACATATAATGTAAACAACGATGCAAACTTATCGAGCAGTATGACTGAGAACCGAACGACTGACTCTGAAAGTGAGAGTGATCAACACGTTGGTTTTGGATTTATATCGAAAACGGAAGGTACCCAATCGGTGGCCAATTACGGAGCGTTAAAAGATTCTGACGGAAAAAGCAGTTACGCTTTCGATAATCCTTGCTTGGGATTGAATAGTCCTACAGAAACTGCCGGTGGCACCAACCGTGGATCTCCTGCAAAGTCTATGAAGAAGAGAAAGAAGGAATTTGAAAGTGACAATTTGCATGTCACTGAAATAGATAAACGTAACGCGAGAAAAAAATTAAAAACGGAAGTCATTGATGGTGATTGCAGAAACGGTTTCATTAATCCAGCCCTCAATCTAGACGCAAGACCTGAGGAAGATTGTAATGGCAAGGAGTTTGAAGTGGTCAGAGCACAGTTTGGCCTCGAAAACTGCGGTTTAGATCTGACGGACGAAAGAAATGGCAAGAAACGTGTAACATTTAACGATCACGTCATGTTGTACGAATACAATTTAAATTCCACTAAGAACAAAAGGAAAGGAGAGGTCACATTGGATAAATTTGAGGTTGAAAATAAGAAGAGCAAAAAGAAACGGAAGCACGAGAGCACTGCGACTCCTGTGACGAATGGATTTGTCAATAAAGCGTTAGATGTGCAAATATTATTTGAAGAAATTAATGATAACGAGTTGAACGAGCATAGAAATAAGAAAGTTAAAAAAAGGAAGGTATCCAATCTAGAAACGATACAAGAGTCACCAGAAAAGGAAATAATTGAAATCAGTACAGAATCGGAGGATACTTTGGATACTAATGGTGCTGAAAATGGAGAAACAGACAATGTGGAACCAAAATTAAAGAAGAAGAAGAAGAAGCAGAAAAAGAAAGAAAAAGAAGAGAAAAGAGCCAAAGACATTATAGTACTTGATGCCATAAACGAAGAGCCAGACATTGAAATTGTAAAAGTAATAAGCAATAAAAAGAAGAAAGCTAAGGATAGTAAAGAAGAAGAAGAAACGGCAATATCCAAGAAATGTAAAAAGAAAAAGAAAAAAGATAAGGAAAATTGCAAGAGTGAAAAACATACAATTCAAACTGAAATAAGCAATGATCAACAAGATATCAAGATATTAGATAAATCAGATTCAAGGCGACAACAAAATGATTTAATCGAGAGTAAAAATAAAGATGCAGCAATAATTGAAACGTTGCTAGATCCTACAACCAAAGAAGAAGAAGAAAAATCATTAGAAAAAACTAAACAAAAGAAGAAGAAAAGGAAAAGCCTCGACAAAGAAGATTCGAATGAAATTAATGTTTGTAATACAGAAAGGGAAATCTCCGATAAGGAAAACACTGATAAGGAGCAGGATTTAAATGCCAAAAAATTAGTAAAAAAAGATAAAAAAAGCAAGAAATCAAAACATAAGAATGCGTCTGACGTAGAAGATTCTTCTAATCATAACAAAGAAGTTGCGGACGTAAATGTTACAAAACAGGACGAAATAGAAAATGCGGAGTGTACCGAAACACCTTCAAAAAAAGGTAAAGTGATTAATGCTATCGACAATATAATCAATAGCCCATGGAATGTAAAAGCGAGAATGTCTAAGAAAATGCTGATAACACTTTTCCATAACAATGCAATATTAGAGTTCCCAGGTTCTAATATTCACAATATAAAAGGTTATGGTACAGATGATGTTGAATGTGAACTATAATATATATATATATAGAGTAGTTTTAGTAATAAAGCATTTTTATACATAACGACATTTATAACATATGCAAATATTATTAAATAAAAGTATGCGTGTATTTTTAATTAATATACATTAATGTGTATTGATTTGTAAGATGAAATAAGTTGTATTTATAACTATATTTATTTGACCGATAATGTGATTTCAATAAAGATATTTTTTATACAAAAATCCTTATATTGAAATAACAATTCTTCATATCTTCTATTCAAATTTAAAAAAATGTATAATTTGTAATATACAAAATTTATTCAGCGTTCCTGACTTTTTTGAATAAATTTTTTAATCATAATTATTGTGTAAAATGTACAATTGAAATCTTATATACATTTATCTCTCATATCATAAATTATGCTAAATTATCATGTATGTGACTGACATCTTCTAAGCTTAAAACTGCCTCGCGAATACGAGAAACCTCTTCCAAATCTGATTCATTTAATTTTATTACAATTCGTGGTATATAATCCTCTTCCGCTGAAAGTACACAATATTGGTGATCTTCTAACAAGTTTTTTATTTTGCTTAAGAGCTTTGGATCACATCTAAACTGTAACAAAAAAAACCTAATATATAATAAATATATACAAATTGTAATTTTGATATCGTACATGCATATCCAAACACATACATGTTCTTCGTTGTATATATTTTTGTACGTGATTACAATTTTTAAAGATTATTTATAATTAATTAAAATATAAGCTCTCTTATTGAATACCTGGAAATATTCTGTATCGTTCTCTTCGAATTGTTCCACGTCTTCTGCACCTATGTTAATGGCATCCTCCATAGCTTGTTCCAAATTATCTTTTTTTTCGACTATTATACTGCCGGCATGAGTAAATGCGTTTTTCGCAGAGGTATCTGTAGCTTTTCCTCTGTGTGCACAATTAAGAAATATTAGACGAAAGATACTACATTTTGAAATATTTAATTTATGCTGGCTCGTATAACATTTGTATACAAAAGAACTGTATGATGAGCAGATATTGTATTAGGTAACATAGTAAAGCAAAATTTCGTTTCTAAACATTCTCAGATAATACTTTGTAATGTATTTCGAGTTGACATTTTATATATACTGGAGACATACATATCGTTCATACTTGGTCTTTTTAAGTTTTATATTCAGCTGAATTGCGAACGTCTTGGGATTATCCGTTGTATAACGTACGAGCATGACGTAACCACTTGGTCCACGAACTTCTAGCACACCTGTCTGAGTCTTGTTCTTGCGTGCCTCCATTTTCTCGAGAAAAGACTTTATCGATGCCGCAGGCATGTTCGCCTTCTTAGCTCGTTCGATGAGTTGTGCCAATTTCGAATTATTACTAGGCTTCGCACTGCCGTTCTCTAAAAAAAAACATTTTTTCTTTCATAACTTGAACCCATATTTAATTATTATAAAATCATTATGTTGCAACAAAATCAAATGTAAATGACATGTATAAGAACATTGAAAAAATATATTCCAAATTAGCTATTAATTACGCGAGTAGAATTTTTTATTTAATATAATATAAATATATATATATATATATATGGGAATTTATTGTTTAGCATTTATCATTACACACAAGTCACAATTAATGAAAATATTACATACCCTGTATTGCAATTGTCATTTGTAGCTTCAGGTGATGAAATAGTACCATTCGTTTATTATCATTTTCCTCCTTTATATGCTTTATATTCGCCCATTTGCTATGACCGGCGAATCTTTTACTGTTGTTCAACAGAAAATAAATACGCCTGTTGATCAGTGATCTGTTCAATACTTGAGCCATTTTTGGGAAGGGTTACGGTGCATCTCGTAGCAGACGACAATATATTATAGGTTCGCTTTTTGGCGAACTACCGACTACGGCTTGTCTTTCGCCTCTTAATTTTTCTTCAATACTCGGTATCTACATGCGACTGTCTTATTTTAAGAATGGAAAACGTAGAAAAATACTCTTTAAACTGTAAACGGTTAGAAGTTAGATCTACTATGAAGGAGGTTAGAATCGTAAATCGTTCGCACAGCGTTTAATCATGATAGAATATCATACAATTTCAAGCAATTCATTTAATTTCATCGCTAATTAAATAAAAAATCACACATATGCAGCAGATCGACGCGATAACTCAAGTAATTGATTATCGTCAATTTTTTATCAACCAAACAAACTAAACAGAGCCGAAAGTTCGATATTAAACTTCGAAGTTTAACGCGAGATGGAGCCACTTGGCGACTTCTACAATTTTTATATTTTTATGGATTGGTCCCTCCCATCACGTCCGATTAGCTTAATCAATTGATTGCATTTAAGAATTGCAAATTGTAAAACGTATAATTTATATAAATAAATTACAATTTGAAAAAAATGGACAAAGGAAAACGAAAAGATTTCATCTTAAATGTATAATCGGCTAAAATTACTAAGGTAATCGGAAATAGTGGGATCTTATATTTCTCTAGCTTTCATGCCTGTTCATTTTAACTGCACTTTCTCGCAATTTTCCTCTTTCTGTTCCTATTTCAGGTATAAATACAAAGTCGACTATGAGATATCTCTCGCTGCATCCAAAGAGTACAGACCGTTAAAGTGCGGAGAGTGCAGGTAACGCGAACGGACCGCACAGGACCACGTGACACGTCGCCACTGACGTCACGGTTACGTGGCGGCCATGTTGCTTTGGCGGCCGTAACGAGTTCGAAACCGATGCGAGACCACTCCGCTTTTTTCGCATCTTCTATTGGAAAAGACTGAACTCGCGCGCGTAAGTTGCATGCGTCCAGCGTCAGTACCGCGTAAGCTGTCGCGCGGATAATTTAGGCGTGCGGAACTAATTGCGCGCAGCGGCAATTTGCCGCGAACACCTGGCGCGGCTAACCCTTTTGCAGGGCGTTTACGAATCTCCGCGATACGGCGCGGCCAAATGTCGATTTTGCGCCGTCGCGCCGCCGTTTGAAGTCGAACATAGATCGCACGTCCGCGTCTCTCGCCGGGAAAAAGTGACGTCGCGCAGAAAAATATACGTCGGAAAACGCCGGACGCTGGACGAGGCGGGGGAGCAATCGTTGCAGAGATTGTCAATCGTGTCGGATTAACGCGCGCCGACCGGCGTAATTCGCCACGATTAGCCCGGTTCGCGACGATCGCGTATTTGGCAATATGATCGCGACACGCCAGCCGTTTCGCACGCCGCGTCGTTTATAGCCGAAGCGAGATCGCTTTCGCGTCTTTCGCCGGGAAAATGTAAGTCGGCGTAGAAAAATACACGTCGGGAGCGCCGGACACAATTAGGTAGGTAAATATTCGTTCCGGATTGTCAGTCGTATCATATCGGATTAAAGATGCGTTCCCATTGAGCGCGTCACGCGTCGCGTCATCCGTCGCGTCGCGAATTAATCAACCAGAATATCCCATTTTGTTGCATCATTTGCCGCGCGACTCCTTACGCGACGCATCGATTAGTTTACTCGACATTCTAGACTATTTTACACGGAAAGAACAATTTTGCTGAATCCAGATCTGAAAATAATTTTTGTTCAATAATCAAAATAATTTTGTGCGAAAGTCAAAGTGATTGCTGGAATATCATAACGTTTTATAGCAATGCTTATCAGTCTTAACATTCCAACAAATTATTTTGATGATTCAACAAAGAATTATTTTCAGATCTGTTTTTAGCAAAATTTTTAGATCTTTCAACAAAGCTGTTTTTTCCGTGTAGAAATAAAAGAATCTTCCTTTGCATGAAATCCCGATCGCGCGGCAAATTACGCAATAAAATGGGACGTTTTGATTGGTAATTTCAATTTTCGGATGACGCGACGCGTGACGCGCTCAGTGGAAAACGCACCCTAAGACGCGCGATCGTAATGCGCGGCGTCGCGATTTGCATAGTTGATTAATCGTGACGCGCCGGTCATTTTGATCTCGCACCGTAATATCGAGCGAAGCGCGCCGAAATTGTGCCGCATTTCTCGCGTTTCTTTTGCCGACTGTATAAACCGACTGTTGTGGTTTGATACCGTGTATTTGTCGCGTTGCAGGATTAAAAACGTAAAGTATCCGGAGTGGAAAAAGCTGCAGGCGGATCATCGGACAATGCGTATTGCTGCGGAAAGTCGAGATAGATGGTAACATTGCAATTAGTAATATGTAGTATAATCTTTATTAAAATGCTATTTCACGTGAAATGTACTGAGAGAATAGAAAATGATCCTACATTTTCTCCATAAAAACTTCTTTGAAAAACACGTCGAAAATCTGCGGTGTTACGAAGAAACGTGCACATGAGAGACCGCAGATTAAAGTTTGTCAGGAAGGTTTACTGCGATGTAATTACTGAACGTAATTAACTGCAGCGCTCGCTTCCTTGTAGTCTTTCGGAAAAAGGAAGGAGAAATCAATTTCTGTACCCGCGTCAAAGAATTCGACGTCGTCAGATTTGCCGTTCGACAGGCAGCCAGCCGCGACAAACGCAGAAATAAGACTTGCACGAAGCGAAAGTTTTATATACTATATTCACACACACCTTCCCCCTTTTCCAGGTTAATCACTTGGCGGCGGCGCGGCGGGTCCCGTCCGCACGGTTTTCAAAGGAACCAGCGGCTACAAAATTAACGCGATTAGGCCGGCGGTGGACTCGCTCGGGGGTAAGTAAAAAGAATGGCATCGAACGAGTCGACTAAATTTAGAAAAGCCGAGGGTGAAGGCGCTTAACGAACCGGGCAGCGCGAGAGGGTCGATATTTAGTCCGCGCAATCTTCATCTTGGAAGCCGCGCGCGCGGCAGGGCTTTGAAAAGTTGCCGCGTTCGAGCCACGGTAATAAAGCGGGAGCGCACCGCGCGCGATACGCGAGGGTCATTAAAGATGCAACAGTCGGCGCAATATTTTTCCCTCCGATATTCCTCCGTAAATTATCAAGATTTGTAGTCGGCGCGATAACCCGTTAATTGCAGCCGTTTGCAATGTGTTTACTTAATGAATATGCACGACAGTGGGTGGTGGAGGGACGCGTGTGCACTTTTAAATGTACATAGGTATAATATTTTAATGTCGTTGTTTATGCAGTTTTCCCCGCGCCGCGTGTTAATAATAGTCGCAAGTAATTTAACATCACGATGTATTTAGGAACAAAACTATTGCGCTCGCCGGTTAACTTTACGTGTAACGTGGAATGGATGGATGAAGGTTTCATTACAAGTTTATCCCCGAAGTTTAATTCGCCAGAATCGCTTGATTTCGAATGCCACGTAGCTCCCTGTAATTAGACGTTGGCCGATTCGTATTTCACACACGGCCGATATATTATCTTTTATTATTTCCACACGTATCACGTTTCCGTACATTCGAATTACAATGATATCTTTTATTGTTCTTATATGTATTATATTTTCGTTATATATATATATATATATATATATATATATGTATTCGAATTGCAATGATATCGCGTACCATTTCATTAGTAGATTGCGCGACGAATTTGTGTACTGTTCCGTCATCGTATTAGGAAAGTTAATTAATAGTCAAGAGTGTATGTATGCGAGTCCAATCAATCATTCTCCATCTCATCAGATCGTTAGTCATTCGAGAGGGGTCACAAGTGCTCGACTCTGGTTACAAGTAATGGAATAACAGCGACCGAATGTGGATAATCGTTCATCATTGTTTCTACGAATAACCGTAATTTTTATTTAAAATGAAGAAAATACTCTAAATTTATTATCATTTATTAGTCTCTAAATTTATTATCATCAAATCATAAGAGGCCAACGATCCTTCGGCTTCTAAATTTAATTGACGTGCAATGTAAAAGACTTATTATAGAGAGAATGAAACGTGCACGATAAAAAACCGATATATATCATATATATAATTACTTTGGCTCAGAGATAAATATAAAAGATCGAGAAAAGATTATTGAAAAAATTAATAATTAATATATTTGCATTTTTCAAATATTGATTTTCTTTGTTGAAAAAAGAAAAATATAAAACTCTATATATGTATATGTATATTAAAAAATTTATATATATTATCTCTCCTATTATATATTATTACAAAAAATGATATATATTTACATATAGAGCAGTATTTTTTATAAAAAGATATATTATAGATGGATATTTAATATGGATATTATTTGTATCTTCTATACGTACACAACATAAATAAAAATTTGGTATAGAACTTATACTTTAACATTTCAAAACCAGGTCTATTTGCAATTAATCTTTTATCAGATACTTCGGTATACTTACATAGAAAATAATAACATAACATATAATAATTATCGGGAACTCGCATATTGGCGTATTTGAAAAGGTTTTTTTTCTCGTCAGAAAACTGAATTACTACGGTAAAAAGCGACGCGTGTGAATAGTACACTTTAATTCGCGCAAATCGACAGGTCGTTCTATCGGAATGAAAACCTTCGGGCTTAATGACCGTCGCGCGCGAGAGTCCTCTTCGTCTTCTCGCTCTGATTTTTGCCGAGCCCTTCCGTCCGTTTTCCTTCCCCTACGTGTGTGTATGTACCGTTCGTCGTCGGTGCGTATAGGTGTACACGTCGTGTTCAATTTTATGAAGGAGGACGCATAGGGTGGATGGCGGAGGGAGGGTGGAGGGGGGGTGCCGACGGGGGGGTGGCGACGTTTAATAAAGGAGCGTGGGCGTGTGTGTGTATGTGTGCTAGGGGTGCTAGTTAGCACGGCGCTTGGCGCCGTCGACGACGTCGCCGTCTGGACGCGTATAGTCTCTCTCTCCTCGACGTTCTGCACCGACGACCTCGTCTTTTAAAGCACACACCGACGCGCAAACGATGCTTCTTTAAACAGCGCGAGCCAATGATACGAAATAAAGTAACTTGGCGTTCGGCTGACGCGGTACACACCGACACGTACCTACCGCCCGTGCATTCTCGGAGATAAACTAAGTATAACGAACTTAATAAATGAATGAAGCACGGACCATCAAGATGCATGGGATTTTGTTCGTTCCATTGCGTAACATAATGGGATCGTTACGTGATCAAGCATGAAAGATTGTAAAGTTTTCTTTTTTTTTTTCTTCGTTTACTTCTCGAGCTCGCAGTGGTAAATAAAATGGCAAATATGATTGAGAAATAAGTAAATAAGTACAAATCATGAAGCTTAAGATCTCTCTCTCGCGCTCAAATTTCTACTTCTAACATGTTACAGTTCCGTAAAATATATATTTGTTATTTTATCTTGTTATAAGTCCAAAATTCTTGATAAAGATTTATTTTTACGTGATCGACTCTCTCTCATTCGTCAGTCTCAGTTCTTCTCGGACGGCGAGCATTTTGCTGCAATGTTTGAGGATACTTTGACATACCCTTATGAGTTATTTAATTTTCAACCCGACAGAAATATCCAATATCGATCGGATCTTGTCTCGTCACGCTCGCGAACGTTTGCTCGATCACTCGGTGTATCTGTGCTTTCAATTGAATAGGTTACTATGCACACCACTCCGGTCTTTATTAGCCGCCTGCGGTAAAGGGAGAAGGTCGGTCGGTTTGCACGTAATCCAAGTTAACATTCGGGGGATTAGAACTTCCCACCCACCCCCTTCCTCATTCGTATATTCTGCCCCCTGCCCTCCCTCCCCCCGCTCTCACCCGACCCTTCGCCGCAGCTCGCCGTATTTAGTCAGCAGTAAAAGCTTTAATGAAAAGGATCTTGGTTTCACGAGGCACTAAAATCGGTTATATTGGCAGCGAGAAGAGAGGTTCGACGAACGAACGCCCTTTATCGAACGATCACATAAATGCACCACCCACTCACCCCTCTTCCCTTCTTTCACGCGGTCTCTCTTTCCTTCTCTTTCGCTTTGCCTCTCCTCTCTCTCTCTCTCTCCCTCTCTCTTTTGCTCTCGTATCTTGAAACCGATACAAAACTTTGGATTAAAAACACGTCGGGGAAAAGCAGCGTAATACCATCGCGAGTAAAGTCCGACTGATGAAGTCTTCGATTATGTAATACGCGCGTACGGATAAACAGCGTAATATTCGTGATGCACCGTAACATCGATCTCTTCTCTATATTTTCGAAGGATTATTATATACGTGTACATATTATAAGTATATGCAACGTGAAATCTATTAATCTGCAGAAATTTCACGGCGAGGCATTTTGCCAGAACTGCGACTTGCAGAGTCCAACACTAGAGTCTTAAATAATTGGCGCGTCGGTCGTGAGGGATGTACAATTATAATTATTGTACGCGAAAAACGATAACGCGGTACAAATCGGCGTATACGTCAGGAATGACACATTATCGATACCACGCAAGCACATCGGACGCTCATTATCGTAAACGTCGGCGCGGCGACGGACAGTGTTATGTCTGTCGATTGTAGTTCTTTCCCGATACTTTTTATCCCCCACACGTGTGCTTGCGAGTTTAACGGCGTGTTCCCATCGTTTATTAAATTAACGATCAGTCGTGAAGCTCACCTTTATTGGATGCTTTTGGATGAGCGTGTATAGGCGGGGAGTAGCGGGGGTGGATTTAAAGCTACAGGCTGTGCTAAACGGAGCAACATTCGACGGGCCCGTTTATCATTGTTCTCTACACATTTAAGTAAGTAATAATCTGCATGTAACATTTTTTTAAATAAATGTAGTAACAAAAAGAAAGTAATAATGTACATTATAAATTCTCATGAATTATTAATTATAAAAAGCTAAATGCGATTGTTCATCTGAATGCCTTGTCTCTATAAAATTAGTATTCTGTTTTCCAAGTTTTAATATAATTGATCGAATTATAGCTTTCTCTTAAAGTTTTAGTTTCTAATACATTTCTTATACTACTTTTACTTTTCTACTAAGGAAAAAGAGTTCTTAAAGTAATTAAATGTATTTAAAAAAAAATAGAAATTTCAAGATATGATATTTGAATTTTATATTTTAATTATGCAAAAATTGATAACTTTTCTTTTTATCAATCAAGACTGATTTGTGAGTTATAATACTTTTTGAAAGTTAGAACACTAAATATTCGAACAAAAAATTTAAATTCACAGAAACTTAGAAAATTACCACAGAAAACTGAAAAAGTCAGAGTTTCTCAATTCTTATCTTTATTGTTTTAAGTCAAGTTAATTACCATAATTCCTTTTAAAATCAGGAAATTTAGAATGCTTTGGGGAATGAATAAACATATCTCTCTCTATATATACATTATTATATTTTTATAAATATATTTATATTTATATCAAAATATATTCTAAAACAAGATAATTAATTTTGCAGAGATAAATAAGCAAGTATTTATCTCTGTAAAATTAATTACCTTCTTTTAAATTCATATAGAGGAAATGATAAAATATTAAAATAATAAAGAAAAACAGATTTTATATATGAATACTCCGTTCATTTAACGGAATTGAAATGTTATCTGCGATATTATACGAGTATGTTCTAAATATCTCATGGCAACAATTCTAAAAGTAATGTGTGTCATAGTGTCGAGAATTTGGCAAAATAGAGTTCTCACATTGAAATTCACTTGATTAAATCAATCTCTAACTGAAGAAAATTATCGGAGTTACACGTAAGTATAAAGGGCAAGTGTTGGAGTACGATTTGCCACAGTAATCATTTAAATCATAGGATGGCATTTCATCAGACTTATCGGATAATATTTAGGTCATTTGAATAATAAAATAGATTATCGGATTTTCCTCCGGATTATATTCTCAAACCGTAAATATATTTTCTTAATACGCGTTTTTATAGGCACTGCAGGAAAAGCGAGATGCTATAGTTATATTAATATTACGGTAGGAAGACTTGTGAAATCACTTTGATTTCTTCCCTCGAGCGGAGATTTTGTTGTACGATTCGATACCTAGCTTCGGTCACTGGGCAGAGCATTAACGTCGCCGGGATTAACGGGTCCGAATATATATCCCCTCTTTTTGTTACTACCCTCGCGATTTTCGGGCTTCATCGAAAAACTCGTCGTAAACTCGTTCCACGTATCAAACGCGAGGACGCGATCTGGTATAAGCGAGGGAGTATTTCAAATGCCAGCGCGCGACGCCACGTATATAAGAAGCATAGACTAGCCAAAGGCAGACATCTAGCGCGCCGGTAAGAAGGTCGGAAGACGAAGACTCTCCCTAGCAGAGGAGAAGTATTTCATCGTTCTTCCGTGGATTTTTTGCGGCGGATTCTTGCCAAGTCCTGGGCGGGTATTACCTCCTTTGAATCTACCTCGAACAAGGCTTGATCTTTAAGGCGCTCGGGTGGGTTAGGTTAGTAATTTGCGGATTATACGAGCACAGGACGCCCGGAGAGGGATAGGAAAGCGGGAAGAGAGCCGGGGCAATAGAAAGGAAAAGAAATAGCGTTGCTCGGTGAACTCGGTACGAACGATAGTATGCATCCCTCGTCTGTAATTTTCTGACCCCTCCCCCCCTCCCCCCTCCCGGTTTCTCTCTTTCTTTCTTTCTCTCTGCCGTACGGTTCACCCTGTTCTCACCCCGTCTCGTTTCTCAGTCGCGCGCGATTCAGCAGCCGTGGAGCGGCAGACTCGCGAAAGACTTTCAATAACTATGGCAATGTGCTGTTTACCCGATGAACGAAAGATACTTTGGGCCTCGATGGCAATTTACGCTACATTCTGTACTCTATCTTTGATGATCTTAGATACGTCGCGTACTGTATAGGTCCGGGGGGAGCCGTTGATAATGCCCACCCCAGGGAAGATTATAGAGAACTTACAAAGCTTCGTTTCGTGAATATGCTGTAATTGATCGGCTTCTCTCCTATACCTATTTTAAAGCAACGAGTCTCAACGAGTTCGTATTTGCAAAAAACTCGCCGATGGTGCATTTTTTTCGGTAAGAAAATTACGACGTTCGATATTAATCGACGGTGAATCGACGTTATTTAAATTTGCGATTGCGTGTTGCTGAAAACTTCGAAAATAAAGCATCCGGTTTTTAATCTAATCGGAGTCGAGATACAATATTGTGCCTGTATAAATTGATGATGCCTGTAAGATGTAACTTTATCCGAAATAATATTATTAAGGAACGTTTTTAATCGGCAAATCATTATTAATTGCGATTGCGTGTTGCTGAAAACTTCGAAAATATAGAGTATCTGTTTTGATCTAACCGGAGTCAAGACACAATATTGTGCCTGTATAAATTGATGCCCGTAATATATAACTTTCTCCCCGAAATAATATTTATTACTACTGAACATTTTTATTCGGATTGACGAGCATTTTTCTCGATGCACCTGTGAGATTTCGTTTATCATTTTTACAATCAAGTGAATTTATGGATTATTCGGTACAGCGACACAGAGGGATAATGGTACTCGCGGGAATAGCGATAGGCGTACGTACATAACTACCAGCCTTATAAATATTGCAATAATTAATGTATCGAAAACGGTACTATCGTCGCGCATTAATTTTAGCAGACATTATTAGCGACGGAATACGCGTCATTCTTTATTTTTCAAATATAATTTCTGAAGGCATTAAAGTAAGCTAATAAATAAATTCGAAAAATTCTCTTTTAAGAAACTATATAATAAACTCTCAAAACATTAAATTAACACATGGTATTTCTAAGCATAAAGTTTGAACTTGGTAACTTTTGCTATAAAAAATATTTTTATTCACTTACTCTCTTAATATTTGACTCTTTTTTTATTTACTCCCTCCCCGCTCTCTTTCTCTCTCTCCTTTCTCTCTTCTGTATGTATATTTAAAAATGTCAGCAATCTGTTAATATATCAACTCGATGATTGTCAAATAAATGTTTGCACTTCAAGATATGATATGGTATTAGAACAGAAAGAGCTAGAAAATGCTAAAACAGAGGCAAGAGCTAAAATATTTCGGCGAAAACAATATAGCTACGACGGCGGAAAAGTACAATTTTTTGGAAACGTGTACGCCTTGTTAAAGCGGTAGTCATTTCTCCCCGAGACATCCTGTAGGCGGTGCGGCGAGTAAATAGGTTGCATTTAGAGGCACTCAGCGCGCAGCGTGTGGCCCACTCAAAACACGCGAGAAAAGCCGCATTGACATTATCGGCTCTCTCCCTTCGGTCTTCCTACCGGGTCAGGAAGCGGCCCCTCCGGGGGTGCCCTGTAAGTAGCGCACGCACAGGGAGAAACAAGGGATTCTTTTATATTGATGGAAAAGAAAAAAAAAGGAAACTTACGTGCCGATGGCGTGCCGATGTGTCGTGATGTGACAACATAAGCGTATAGTAGGTCTCATGTGGCGTCGTGTGTGTGTGTGTGTGTGTGTGTGCATTTGTTGAAAAAATATAAGATGTTAGCGCCAAGAAAGTCTTTTGTTTTATTTTTACTTCTTTTATATATTTTCTTAGCTTTTTTTCTCTGATAAGCGTTTCAAGCCGATAGATTTTTCGTTTAAGTGGATATATATAATCCGGCCTTCAGTACGACATTATAACTTCAACTATTCCTTAACTATGCAACGGGCGAACTATTTCTATACAATGGATAATAATTCATAAAATAGCTTATGCAAAGAAGCTTTATTCTCGAATGTCCGTAACTATTATTCATGTAACCGATAAAATTCGATATTTTCGTTAATTCCATGCAGGGGCGATAATTTTAACGATTATTATACTTTCTCGATAATTTTGAGAGGACATATCAATCAATTGATTCACCAATTATAAATTTTTCATTCATCCCGACGTCTATTTTAGTATATCTCAATCAAGCGTCAATGATTTCGATCCTGGTTGAAATTTATGATAGATATGTTTCAAGTTACATTGATTTTCGACTGTATTTCCGGCTGTTTTGCGACGGGAAATATTACGGCGGAATTCAGTAAGGTTCACACGACGGCCAATTATTGCTAGAAATATCGCGAAATACAACCGGACTCGGGAATCGTGCGAACGGCGCCGGGCACGAGTCGAGCCACGGACACAAATGCATCAGTTGGTATTGATTGCAGCAGCGCCGGGGGCAGGCAGACGCTCTCTCACACCGACATCGCCCTGATGCATGCGTGCGCGGCGGCACCAAGAGATGTACACCGTGCGCACACACACACACACAACACACACACACACACACAACACACACACACACACACACACACATACACACACACACACACACACACATTTTATATGTATATACACGCGCGCGCGCGCGCGCGTACGTCGAGTGCATCGGTACAGAGAGAGGAGAAGCCATCGTGCGCGGTAAGGCGACAGGGATAGGGGATACAGAGTGTGCAGAGCATAGGGCCGATGTTCCACGCGGAGGTCATGGAACGTCAGTGATTGACGATGCACGCATGTCACCCGCACATACGCGCCCACGTCTCACGTATGCACGCGTAACGGACGGACGTACGGACAGATGGACGTTATTCGCGCCCCCATTCTCTCGCAGGGTGCAACGCGACGGGATCAAGGACGAGCACGTCCGCAGGAGTAGACGCCGCCGCCGCCGCCGCCGCGCCGCCGCGTATAGAGGGAAAAGCCCAACAGGCAGAGGCAGTCACACACGTCGAGCATTACTGACCTACTTCGTGCTTTCGATCCCTCTCTTTAGCGCTCCCCTTCGCTCACTCCCCCCCCCACCCCTCCCTTCGTCCTTTTCCCTCCGCGCGCGGCCTCCTTGCACGTACAGCTTTTGCGTGGTGTGTGCTTGATTTAAAAATAATTATTCAAAGTGACGCGATGTCTCTTGTGGCGTATAAGGAACTCGCGGGGACTCTTTGAGGCTCTTTAATGTCTCCTTCCTGTATAAGGCAGTCGCAACTTAGAAATGATAGCTACAGAGAATTTCGTCTAATTTTAATCTTAACGGGAACTGAAATTAAAATCGGAATCATTGTGAAATTTTTTCTCCCGTTGTATCGCGATCAATTAATTTTGACCATCAGTTAATTTCACGGAAAGTCCAATCGAAATTTTATAAACGTCTATATAAAATTCTTGAAGTGTCAATGGCCATTGCTTTTTCGAAATTGTCGCTGCTCCAATAACTTGTTTTTGTATAAATACAATAAGGTAACGTGATCTGACGGAATCTGCAATAGGTTTACAATTTTGGTCCAACCTAATATCCGCTTGCATAGGTATAGTGTATCATCATCTCTCTATGATATTCTATTGAGTCTAACGGACATACAATCTAACGGATATTCATGTATGCGCATCTCTCATGTATGGGCGATCTACGGAGCTGAACATCGTACGGTTGTAATAGCTCTGGTCCTATTTACTACACCATAATATGTTCAATATTGATCTAAATTAGCATATTCTATGTACGAGTATAAACTCCATTACTAAACTTATGCAATATAATTCAGTTCTTACGAGATTTTACATTCAACAATGTCGTGATATTTAAATAAGAAGCATTTAATAATTTAATATGAGCTCCCTCTTTCTCAAATAATATTCCTTTTTGTATCTGTCAGTCTTTTAAATTTGATTGCAAATTATTTAAATTCTTAATTATCAATTGTTCTTAACTATTCTTAACTTTTTCCAGTAATAAATAGGTAAACGATATTTTTTATCTTTAATTATTTTCAACTAAGCTAATTAATTTTATAAGCCAATTAATTTTTCATTTGACTTTCACGGCAAGCAGTAGCAAGTATTGCACTAAATTAGGAACTTGCTGTTGGCATCTATCGTTGCAAAATACGATAGTTCCGTACCATGCCATGTTGCGAAAGATACGAACCTAATATCTTGCAGCGATCGCGCAAGATTGGTATTGTTTGCTTATCTCACATTGAACCACGCGTAATCTGCGCCGGACGGGTTGCCGTTCGATTATTAATTCAGTGCTAACGAGGCGGATAATCATAATACACATCAGTGAATTGTTTCGATGCGATAATAACGACCATAATAATTAGTTTGGTGGAGTCGGATTGTAGAGAATGTGCATTATGATATTCAATACACCGATACACCAATTTGCTCAATCTTCGTTCGCGGATAGTGCCTTCGTGGTAAAATTGTCCTAATTCGATTGTCCGATATAATTGCTTCCGCTGTTATAATTCCCGCATTATAATGAGATTTGTGTTATTTCGAAGCGGAATTTGTCCTCAATGCTTAATTTATCTTTAGTGAATTTTGTATACATTATGAATTTTAATAATTTGCTGAAGGAAAACATTAATAACTTAAACGTTCAGTATATTTAAAATACATTTGCGAAACTTATTTACAAAATGAGCGTGTGACAATTATTTAAAATCTCCCAACAAAATATTGTTCTGTGCTATTACTTGAAGCTTACCTCTCTAAAATACCTCCACAAAGAATTTATAGAATAAAGGATTCGTACGTCAGTCAATAAACGATCAAATTAAATTTCATTAGACTGGTTAATCGTTTATATCGCTACAACGATCGCAAAATCCATTTTCGTTTCCCACCAGTGGAGCTTTCTTATAACGATTCAAAGTGCGCTTTCCATAAATTATTCATTTTATAAATAATATTCATTTTATGTTAAGCTAAAAGATTTCCACGTGCTATTTTCATAATCAGGCAAAACGTAATATAATGGGGATTATAAAACATCGCGGTAATTTGTGGATATTTAATTCACCCCGTTGTACTTCGACGGCAAGTAACGGTAACGTCATTATAATTACTGATGCCAGGGAACTTTAGTCTTGAATATTCAGAAGGTATGAACACTCACTGGTTACGAGCTCTATGACTCGCGCACCGAGAGAGAGAGAGAGAGAGAGAGAGAGAGAGAGAGAGAGAGAGAGAAAGAGAGTCCTTTAATTAGTCCTTTCGGAAATAAATTTGGGACCGTTTAAGCGGCCGGAGATAAGGATAGCGCGGCCCGAAACGGGCAAACAGGAGCGAAAGCCATGTTTGCTTCATTTTATTCGTATACGCGCTGCCTTTATATATCCAGGTTGACCCCATTTACTTATTTGATCGAACCGGCGCGGCGCGGCGGCGACCGTGGCGGCGGCGGCGGCGGCGGCGGTCGACCGACGATTCGTTTGGATTTTTCCCAATGTACGAGTACATCCGCGTGTGTGCGGCTGAATCGCCGGGCGGTTCAGCGGCGCGGTGAGAGAAACAGATAAGCGGAGGAACACGCTCATCCGGTTTTCCCGCGGCGAATGAAAACGTAGTGTCATCTGTTGCTCCCCGCGAGAGCGTTGGACCGACCGCCCAACAAGTGGTATCAGCCGAAATTTAAGGGGTCGAGAAAACTCGGGTCAGCCACCCCTGGCTGGTTGTACCATTACTCCCCCTTTTCTCGCCCCCTCCCTCTGCCCCGCTCCCTCCCTCCCCCCCCCGTTGTGCGGCGCACTATCGGCGCCCACCTCTCGCTCCGCGTTACCGCGCGCCACGTCGCGTTGCAGGGGGATGGATCTCTCGCGCTTCCGGGGCTTTAATTGTGTTCCGGAAAGATCTCCCCGTCGAGATCTTCTCCGAGTGGATATCCGTCGAGTGTAATGGCTCGCGAAAGAAAAAGGAAGAGTACGCGGTAACGCGGTATATAAGAGCAACCCCCTGATGCGACTGCAGTTTCGGTAGTTCTGATAACACGAGATTATCACGTAGTCATGGGGTGCAGTTACTCAATTGGTAGCACTACGCGCTTCAGTAGTAATGTAATTTTTATTATATTTTTATTGGTAATAAATTATATTATTCTTTTTATATAGTAGAAATCATACCGATCACAAATTGGATACGCGCATCGATTTTGTGTTAGATAATTAAGAAGAATTTGCTCATATGCGAAACAATATAATGAATAAATGTAAATTGATTATGCGACACGGTTGACGATGAAACACTGTATTGATTTATCGCGCAAAATAAATTATGTGACACAGGATGAGCGATGGTCAATAGGATCGAATGAATTATGTTTTACATTCCACTAAATTAGCGATTGTAATGAAGCGTGATAATTGCAGTAATATAATGGAATATCATATTATACATGCATCACAGTATTTACTACGTAGTATTAAAAAAATTACGACGGAAAGCAAGACGTCTCTCGTATACTCATTTTGAAGATTTTGTCATAAGAATAAGGCATTGCCCGTTAAATCAATTAATTATATATATATACAGGGTGTCCGGTAATAACCGGATAATATCTTGTGGACTGGTAGAGCAGATTAAACTGGATCGAAAAGTCCTCTACTATTTTGCAAAATTCGCAATCGTTAACGAGATATTAATTTTTGAAGATCGGCGAATAAACGCATATCCGTCCGCCATACCGCTGAATGCAGGCGCGCGGCGAGATACAACTGTCCCACCACTCGTCAACTATCGGCTAGCAACTACCAGCGGTGGGGCGGTCGTATCTCGCCGCGCGCTTGCATTCAGCGGTAGGCGGATGGATACACGCTTATTGTCAATCTTCAAAAATTAATATTTCGTTAACGATTGCGAATTTTGCAAAATGGTAGAGATCTTTTCGATCCAGTTTAATCTGCTCTACCAGCTCACGAGATATTATCCGGTTATTACCGGACACCCTGTATATATATATATATATATATATATATTTTAAGTCTAACTTATTTTGTAACTCGCGAACATATTTGCGGAAGATCTTATTCGTGTCGCGTCTCTCCTCTGTTATCGCTATCAACAAACAAGATTAAAGAAGTTGTTTGCGAGGGATGAAATTGCGGGAAGGAGGACGAGCGCTCCCGGTGCCCGCGCACCGCTGCAGCCGCTCGGTCTTATTTAGTTTGGATAGCGCGAAGCTCTCGAATCCCGCCGACCAGTCGCAAGATATATATATATGTATATATATATATATATTGCGAGCGCTGACGCGCGCGCGCGATGCATAAAACTTCCGCGAAATTCAACGACGTTAATCATAACGTCACGGCCACCCGCCACGGCAAACTATCGAGGCGCATACGCACGCGGGCTTGCACACCCTTGACAAATCCTCTTGTCCACAGAGTATTCCTGCGGTTTATCTGCATACAAACGTGCACACCCGCGTATACACGGACGCACGAATATATCCGCGAGCGGAGGTATAATCGCGTCGTTAGAGCGCGGACAGCGCCGATCGATAATCTTCTTTCGCTCGGTCTTCAGCTCGAAGCGTTTTCGACGAACGCGTAACGAATTTTTATGCTCAACGCGATTAATAAGCTCTCGAGTCAAACCTCGGAATGACATGATCCAATATCTCCGCGATAAGTAGCCCTAATTTATTTCCACGTCGTACTCCCTTTTTTTTTATATAGCGGACAGATTCGTCGAAAGGTCGCTTTTTCAAATTCAAATCTAGAAAGTTACACTTTATGTGATGATTCTGTACTGAATCAACATAACAGTGGCCATTCACTCCGAATATCAGATCGCAATTGCACTGTTATTTTTATAATATTTGTCGCTGTTAGATGTATACGCATTCCATTCCCGGGCATTTTATAATGGCTATAGCATTAAACATTTGCATCGCCCAGCTATGAATGACAATGGGGTTCATATCGCTATGGCGGAACAGGTAGAGTTAGCCTGCGCGGAATATTCTGCCATGGAGATGTAGGTCAGTTTATCTGCGCGGAATATTCCACTTATTAATGTCGCAATTTTCTACGTCGCTATCTGGACTAAGAATAATGATAATACAAACAGTGTTCTTGTGTGTATTCTCTATTTAAAATACAATAATATCTGATTTTATCCTTTTTTTATCAATTGTATTAATTTTCAAAAAATTTTTTACAAGACACGTTTGCAATTAAATTGAATGTCGGAATGTACAACGCGTTTGTGCCCGCAAAGTGTTTACAGAAAACCGCAACTAACAGTAACAAATTCATTTTTCAGATTGCAAACATGCATTGCGTGCAATGTTTAACATTTTTCTTTTATTACGTCGTTATTTTAGGAAATATAAATCGTGTGAAAATATTTCAAGTCGAAGATAAGCCAAGTATAAACGAAAGAATTTTCTACTTGAGAAAGCACAGATGTATTGGGAATACTGCGCTTTGACCGTCTCACTTTTTTATTGCGGGAAAAAAACAGCAGATCTTTTGTCCGACTTAATATAACAAAGATGCGATCCAGATCTAATAGACGAGTGGAGCGTCCATAAACGCTGCGATCGAAACGACAACCAATAGCCCTGTTCCATCTCGCGCGGTTGATAGCGGGCCGCAAAATAATCATAGACGTAACGCTCGAGGAAAGGGGGAAACGAGGAAGGTGTGGATAGCACTTGTTCTGAGAGCGGTCTGAGTGGTCGAGCGAAAGGAATGGGAGATCGGGATGATCTAACGAAGGGAGGAGTGGTGGTGGAGACGACGAAGATGGTCGTGCGAGCCGGCGGCGGCGGCGGCGGCGGCGGAGGGAGAAAAATCTTCGAAGCGCGGGGATGAAGCGAGAGGGATGAAAGAGAGCGGCGATGCGGCGGTGGTGGAGACGCGCCGTTGGAGGATCGAGAGGGATGCGAGCGACCGTGGGATGGTAGCGCGGGCGAAGGGAGGCAGGGTGAACGAATTACTTGCCTGGCGCAGGCGCCATTTTGCAAACACGAACGGCCATCTTGTAATGGGTGCGAGGGTAGTGCGGAGCCGCGCGGGGGCGGGCGGGGGGTGGTAGGAAGATAATATAACCATTCCTGGTATCGAACAGCGCTTCAGTGCTTACCGAGACAGAGACAGACCTACCGACGACCTATCGAGATCCAGGAGGCTGCTCCTGCGGCGAGCGAGACCGCGGTTTTCCCCGCGTCTTTAATTTTTTTCCATCGTTCACTCGGTTATCTCGATTTCTCACCGACCGCCACGGACCTGACGGGACAGTCTTATCTCGCGTGTCACCGAAACGGCGCGACGTGCTCGCTCATATAGACGATTCACTTTTCTCTTTTTTTCCCCCTTCCCCCCCGTTTTCCAAGTGACGTTTCCTCGTCTCGTCTCATCGGCGACCGTTTTCTCGCTGAACTCTAACGGGTTGAACATCGCAAATGGATCGCGCAAAATTCGGATCACGGATCATTTTAGGGAGTCGTACACGTCGGAGCTTCACGGCAGGACGAATGCGCCACGCGGATCACGCGGCTGTCGCAGGTGCACGTAATGTGTATTGTTGCGTCAAGGATGCTGCGTGTCTGTCGCAAATTGGGTCATGTCACGCGCGAGCGGTCGATATTACACGTTATGGGGCTGAAAAACGCGCAGCTCTTTTCCCGCGAGCTCTCCTCGGCTCGGAATGATAATTGTTTCTGTTACAGACACATTACGCAAAATTAAATCTCTTCCGCGTCAGTTAATTTGTTTACGAGCGTGTGTAGAAATTAACACGTTACCTGTTGCACACAGCGTTTTTTTTTAATAAGCCGGCATTCACAACGGGTTGAAAATAACGCACCGCGCTGAGTGAAACGTTTTCGACTAGCGTCGCGTGTTTGCATATGCTTTGCCTAACGTATACGCACAATTTCGCGAGAATAAAAAAAGCGCGTGGGAAGCATATACATATATATATCGTCGGCGATGTATTACATTATGTTATACAACGGTCGCATAATATCGATTTTTCAAGCGACGACGGCGACATCGGCGACCAGGATTTTCGATGCACAAACACGCCCCTCTCTCTCCCTCTCTCTCTCTCTCTCTCTCTCTCTCTGTCTCTCTCTCTCTCTCTCTCTTCACATTAAAACTCACGAGCTGCATTTTGTCATCTAGTTATCGTACGATTCGCGCAAATCCGAAAGTAATCCAGGAGAATGGATTTCCCGGTGACTGCGAGCCTGCTAATTAGGAATCCATGTCGTAAGTTACATCGTGTCGCTACCTGTTGCGCGTTACTTTCCTGTAGGAAAACCATATCGACCATAATACTTTTTTCTCGTATGATCATGCCATTTATAAATGGCTTATCAATTCATCTTGCGATTTCTTCGCAGAGATTTTGATATTTCTCTTTCGTTTAATAAACGAATATAATTTCGTTGCACTGATAAATTTTCGAATATCTTACAATTATTAATTTATTGTTTAATTAATTTTCATTCAAAATATTTAATTTGATACCATGATTTCTATATTACTGAATTTTACTTACTAGAATATTTCGAAATATTTATATAACTTTTAATAAATTGTAATGTTGCATTGTTTTTTGCTGAAAGCAATATTTCAATTAACAACATCGGTAAAAAATTTATATAATAATAACAATTATTGTACAAGTTTCTAAACGTAATGACAACAATTTTTTGATTTACATTATTAAAAAATTAATATAATATAATGAAATGGCAAACGTACACGAATATAAACTCAATCAAATATATTTGAATATAGAATATAAAAAATATTCAATATCGGTAAATTGCGCTTTCATGAGATAAAAAAAATTCTATCTGTAAAAGAAACATTTAATATCTGTTATAAAGATCAAAGATAACGTTGTCATATTAATAAATGAGTTTCGAAAAATTGTACACAAGAAAATAAAACGGTTTAATGGAATATTTAATGGAAAAATATTCCGCGCGAGATTTAATTTTTTTCCCCCTCGCATCTTTTCACGTCATTTCATTGTAGGTTACGTAAAGCGACGTTCAACTCAATTATATTCCCGTTGCATCGTTGCATAACGTAGAATCGTCCCCGTGTACCCTTAATACGTATAGTCCGTACAGGCTGCTGCGACGACGGAGACACAAGTGTGCGGCACGTCGGCAAAATTAATTCTACATCGTAGACGGATACTAAGTGCCTACCTGTTGCACCGCCTGATAGGACGATCGCGTTTTGAACAGATCAGGAGGCGCGGACGACCAAAGACGTTGGAACTCCTGGCAAATGAAAAATTTTACGCGCCTACCTGCGTGTGTAACAGGCAGGATATAGGATTGACGCTATACGCAACTTGTTGCTCGCGAGCCGGCTGCACAATCCTCGGGATTCTCAGCTATTCCGCGACAGCCGCGGTAATTTCGCGGCGAGAGAGCAGGGCCTCGCGTCTCTCGATACCATCATATAAAAAAATATTTAGCGATCTCGACTTTTTACGCGGATGGTTTTAGAGCGCGTGTTTAAGACTGAAACCTTTACGCCTCTTACTCTCTCTGTCTCTCTCTCTCTCTTTCTCTGTTTTATTCAAGTGAAGTCGTTCTCCTTCATCGTTCGTCGAAGTCAATATTTGAGAAAAATGTCGGGACGCGCACATTTTTACCTGGTACACGATAAATCTTACGTTTATTCCTCACTCTACAATCTCTTGCTCGCATCTCCGAGAATACATGTTTACCGTGACATTTTTACCGAGGATAGAGTCTCAACTCATCGGTTCTAATCCAGTGTCCTTTCGTTTTGATCACAACACTCCGTACAGCTGGAAATAACGTGTCTATCCAATTCGCCACGCCGGTATAGATGTACGCCAGCAGGGTAGCTTTCAAATACGCGTCAGGGAACGGTGAGAAACTTCAAGATGACTTACTCTGTCTGACTTACGTGACGGAGACGCATACTAGCGCACCTGTTGCACGTTAATTCAAGATAAGGGAAAAGAGAGAGAGAGAGAGGAGAGAAAGAGGAGTGAGAGAGAGGGGGGAGGGGAGGGGGCAGAGAGAGGGAAAAAAAGATCGCATTGTGTCTCGGTCGAACGTTTAAACAATTTCCTTCGACTTGCGTCTTTGCGCTACCTGTTGCACCGCAGCATCAGCAGATTCAAGCTTCCCCGTCAATCTTCATAGTCCACTTTGTTTATCAAGCCCAACAAGTAGCCTTGTAAACTGCAGAAATCGCCCGGCGGCTACTGGCGTTGGCAAGTTTAGTGATTAATAGCGAGTGATATTGGCCGACTATTATTTACGTGGCACAAATAAATTGCGGCGATATAAAATTTAACCGCTCTTTATCGCGCAATTGCAATTTTAATCATTAAACGAACAGGTTTAATATTAGGCGTTAAACAGTAAAAATTAATTTGCGCCAGAATTAACTTTGCGGTATTTTATTACTTATTTTCGAAATAAATTATTTATTCCTGGATTTTTTTTATGTTTGACTCGTTCAAAAGCGCTCGAAAGTACTGAAAAAAACATTTTCAATGCATTCTCGTTATTTTATTGGTTCATTAATAAATAAAATATCTTATCTTTTCATCATCCTCATTGAAAAATTATTTACGTGACAAATAGGAATCACAAAAAGACATGACAAACATTCGCGTTTACGAATCGATCGCTATTGGAATTGATTTTCGTAATAATTATTCTGAAAATTTCACCGATTGGGAAGTAATCGATAACGCTGGTTCTATCATGAGTATTTACAAATGGGTGATTCGCCTCTGCCTGAGAAGACCACTGCAATCTCGGTGAGCAGAAACATGTATGTATATATATATATATTAGATTTAAGATTTCACGTAGAATGAAAAATAAGAGAGTTCTGGGCGGAGCAAATTTCATAGTAAGTACAATTTATCTCTTTGAAAATGATCCGAAGGAGACGAAGATTTATTCTATTTCCTCCATGAAATAGATAGCACGTACGGTATGTTAAGATTTATAGAACTCTTTCAAAAAAAATGTGATAAATTACTTTGCCGCCAGGAGGAAGTAGGCCAGATTTATAAAGCTGAAAGTGCCCGAAATCTAAAAGGGCTAAAAGTCATCAAAGAGAGCGCGCGGAGCTGCGCGAGCCGTAATGCCATGACCGAAAGTAACCAAAATGGAGCGTGACCTCGTGTGTGATTTTCACGAATCGCATTACAGGTGACCTCTTTCGCATAATGTATGTCATACGTTACCGTCGAAACGCGGCGGTACGATGATCTCGCTTGGAGCTGAAAGCTTTAAGCGTGGAAAGAATAAAAATCACGAAATATACGGAAGAGTAAAGATATCCTGCACGTGCAAGATATTCTTCCCGCGCGTATTGTAGAATTCTTACGTATCTTGTCCATGATAAAAGAAAGAGAAACAAATGTCTTTCAGCCGCGTTTCATGTAATGTAGTGCCATATAACGTGATAAGGTACGAAAATGTACGTGGCATTAACCACGTCTTGTAAATACATTATTTTGAATCGCTTTCAAACTGCAAGATTTACGAATTTTATGAGAGAGTTTAAAATTTGCAGCCAATTATTTGTACGTAATTCGACTGCTAATAATGTTGAAATATAATCTATAAATGCATAAGCAAATAAATAATCGTATAGTATAAATTAATAAATGTGTAAAGAAAAAATAATCGTATAAAATGCTTTAGATTTTTTTGCATCATAAATAGTCTCTTAAGTAATCATTGCTTTCGTTTTTTTATGATATATATGTATATATATATATATCATCCTTAATATATATATATATATATATATATATATCATATCAATGATATATATATTGATATCAAAACTTACTATATATATTATAGTTATTATTGCCATAAAAATGGTTGCAATTATTATTATTTAACTATAATTATAGTCAACTTTTTATTTATGAATTATTTATTTGGGGTCTAACTATATTTTATATAGTTGATCCTGAAAATGACTATAAATTATAATTAAATAATGCGCTAATGTAATGATAATGTAATGTAATGATAATTACAACCCTTTTTATGGTAATAATATAACTATAATGTATAGTAAGTTTTGATATCGACTATATACATATATTTGTTGCTAAAATTATATATATAATAGAAATTTGTAAAATATAATAGAAATTATATATATAATAGAAATTTGTAAATATAGTTACAAATACCAAAAATTTTTCTCTCAGCGCGCCGGATTTAACATTATAAAATAATGAACAGATTAATGATTCCGTTAAAGCAATAAAAGGCATTGCACGCAAGCGCCCTCGCGTATTTTTGCAGTCAATTTTCGAAAGGGGCTTAAGCCTCTCGCGGGTATCGCAAACTAAACGGCGATAAAGCTTTAATTGCGGGAATCATGATTGCCAGAGCCATTTCGTATATACGGCGTATACCAAAGGAGCGATTACTAACCACGCCTTACGCCAGCTTGGTCGTTTGACGGGAGCTTCATCGGGGAAATTCATTATACGATTAGATAATTAAGTTAATTGACGATGAGTAATGGAAGGCGGGCGTCTTACCAGTCGTAAATTTCGCGCTGAAACCGCATTACGTCTTAGAGAGTTATTACGTTGCTCGCGAACGTTCGCTTGTTCCATTTGCATTTTCACCGGGACAACTTTATTTCTCTGACAATTAATCAGCAGGGAAATTCTGGAAACCTATTTCTTTATCGTTTTCAACGCGTATTTATACATATATACGTTGAAATGTAAAAAAGTAAATCAGTAATAGATTAACGTTTAGACATTTAAACGTTTTAGTTGATGTAAAAAAAAGAAATTGAAAATTTCCTTTAATTTTCTTTATGAAATAAACATAGAGAGTGAGTAGAATACAATTATTCGAAATTATTACGAATTTGTAATGAGCCGCGCTAAAGGAGCGTTCCACCGTGTACCTCCAAATTAGAAAATGTAGCAAAAGTAAAGAGATAAAATCGCGATTAGACTCAGCGGTCACGTTTCTCTGATGAACTCGGCTTGCAGAATCTCGCGCGATTTAGATTCAGATCGCGCGCACGACTGGGATTAGACATTTATTCCGAATTAGGCAATTGGAAATTTGGTTCGTTCACTCGGGGGGGGGGGAGATATTTTTAATCGCCCCGTCGATCTGTCGTCGGCGACTCGCGCCCGGACGTCGCGTCCGGAGGCGCGAAACGCGAGCCATTTCCCGACTGCGGTGCCCTAATAACGACGTTATATAAATGCGCACGCGGCGTAACCGGATCCGCGGATGACAATAGCGCCCAAGTTAATTCCGCTCGGCGGGGCGACGCGACTCCGCCAGTTTGTGTTTGTGTGTGTTTTTTTTCTCCTCTTTTTTTTATTCCATTCATTCCGACCGAATTGCAATCGGCTCGATTACGGGCGCATTCAGATGCCGGCGCGATGTTTCGCCGCGTGAGAATAACCTCCCCGTCGCCGTGTCTCCCTCTTTCTCTCTCTTTTTCCCCTCTTCCTCTCACGTCTATTTTCATTTGTATCCGCGCGCGGAAATCGCTTCGCTCGATAAAACCCCTCTATCGCTCGAGATGGCGTCGGGTATGCGAGGGTGAATCGCATACGACTAATTTATCAGGCATCACGCCGGCTTCGTCGGCTATGCTCCGCGCTCTGACAGATAGGAAACGACATATATCGTTACGAATGCCGAATTGCGAGTATTTAATGATAACTTAATATTCTGACAATTATCTTCTAACTATGTATTTCTATATAACTATCTTGGAGTTATATGTACAGAAATAGATCTCAGATTAGTTATGAATAAAATTAATTTTTTAGTGCGAGGTTGTGTTTCAAGACCGACAAAATTCGGCGCGCAGTACACCTGAACTAGAAATTGTAATATTCATACAAAAATATTATTACCAAGCATCAAGATCCGCATTTGGCGTTTTCTAATCTTGTTTGAACTTTCGCGGTCTCGATTCCCAGGAAAAAAAGTTCCACATATATATAATTATATATAATTATTGCAAAATATGTTCATATATGTTTCTATTTCCTTTGTAAAATTATTCTTTAACAAAATTGATAATAATAAAAAGGAAACATAAAAAATAATTAAAAGAATAATTTTTACATTGTTTTTTTTACAAAAAATAAAGTTTGAAGAACTGAGAAAAATTGCTCATATATAATATATATACATACATGCATATTGCTCGCTGGCACTCTCGCGTATGCCTGCCAAATACACCCTCTCTCAAGCACATACCACTATCCAGGATATATGACATCATTATTTCCTGCGTGACTCATCTTTATCTCTCAAATTGGGACGAACCGCATTGAGTGCATAAAAAGCAGTGCATCAGCCGGCAAAAGGCGACGACCGTTTTATCGCGGGAAAAGTGGAACAACCCTATACCGCCGCGGCAGCCATTAAAAATCTGATTTACGAGCGCGATATTGATTGCCCGTAAAATACTTTAGTATTAATTTATTAATTACGTAATTTTCGTCTGAATATTTCGGTCTTACGTTATGAAAAAAATAAATCAGAGAGCTTTTGAGAGGGATTACGAATCACGAACAATTAAAGTTATTACCAGCTGTTATAAATAGTAAATGTGACGTTCTCGTTTCTCTCTCGTTGAAAAGAGCAAAGTTAAATAATCAGTTAAATCGATTAAAAAAAATAATAATAAAATAATCGCACGACCATCAGTCTCATGTATCGTTGGTTGGCAGTTACATATTCATTCGATAAAGTGCAATGCATTTACGAGTACATCCGATGCTATGAATCATTGGTAATGCCGGACAGCGCGGTTTGCGAATTTGGAAGAGCCGCAAATTGGGACACCGGAAACCGCGGAGTCAACAAATGCGAGACTGTTTATTAAGGAATGAGTAGGATGCACGTTGTGAAATCGGGATGCGGTTTAAATGGTCGATGGAACGTTGCACATAACGGAGAAGATGAAAGAACGCGCATGCCGATGTGCTCTGGTGGTGTTCTTATCCGGGTGAAACTGCATGTACGAGGCGGGAGGGAATGCTTTCAGAAAAACAAGAAATACAGCGACGGAAATAGTGGTGAGAACACAAAAGGTACAATAGACGGTGAAAACTTTTCCTGACGGTGAAGGGAGGGAGGGAGGGAGGGAGGTGGGGAGACGTGGATAGTTGGGGGATGCGGTATTGAAACGCACAGACTCGCCGAAAGAATTCAGGTCAACGGAAAAAGGTGCCCGGGGGAGAATCATGGGAGTACTCTTTTACCGCTTTGAAGTTTTTTTTTACCCTTTTTCTAATCCCCCGAAATTTCTAATCCCCTTCTTCTGTTCGGTTTATTTCGATATATATTTTTTTTAGGTTTATTTCTGTACTTATAGAGTCGTAAATCTTGCATAAAAAAAAGACAGACAAAATAATTTCGAAACACTCAGAAAATTTCATGGTTTGTGACAGAAGTGCGATAATTTACTCATCCCGGGCTTCTCCTCCTCGCAGAGATTCGCGTTGTTACGCAAATACAGCATTTGTAAACGAAAACATTGTTAATTACACGATCGCGCGTATTAATCATCACAAAAGAATAATCGCCCGCATTTTGCACGGCACACTCCCCGATGTTAATTGCACGCGACGCGCACTTTACTGTCGCACAATTGCGGCGCATCCCCTCGAAACTGGATTGCGAAAATAACGCGAGAAAAATACAAAGCTCGTATGACTCGCCCGACACCTGCGAATCCCGCACAATGAATGGAAAAGCAGAGGATTGTAAAAAACATTATGTACAAATGACTAAAACAAATAATCAAGCCACATTAAAATGCAGGCTTAATCATGATTATAATACGTAGTAAGTAAATCGATTTGTTTTATACTTATTTACACTTGACATTCCGCTTAAGATCGAAAAATTCGAAAATGCTAAAACGTTCATGTAGAATATGTCAGTACGAATGCGAAAGTGTTAGAATTTGAATACCATCCGTTAATAAAGTTTCTCTCGTATTTTTAATCTGAAAGTGATATACGGAATACGTTTAAACCAGCGATAACTTAAAATACGACACGAAAAACATTAGAATTAGAAAAGTATTATTAATGAATTTATTATCGCAAATGTAATAATTCATAATTACTATCCTCGATCTTTCACTTTTCATCTGTATTTAGATCTGTAGATGTACACCAGAAAGTACAAGAAATTATTTCTCTCTCGATTATAAATATTCAAGGTTGGGAAAGTTACTTTGTAAAAGTAATTAGTTACAGTTACAGTTTTTGTCTCTCAAAAAGTAACTACTAGTTACCGTTACAAGTTACTGACTCTGAAAAGTAACATGTTACATGTTACAGTTACTCAAAAAGTAACGAATCATTACTTTTCAGTTAGTTTTAATAGAGCAACATTAGCATTATAAAAAAAAGATTTGCATTTACATATTACATAATTTTATTTAAAAAAGAAAAGTAATGCACGTATTTAAATATGAGCATTTAAATATTTCGCATAATTACAATCAACATTACGATTAGGTGATTGAACGAAAGAGTTGCATAATTTTGATCCATGAAAGTGACGATTTGATATATATATATATATATATAT
>NW_012027103.1:391046-405952 GCF_000956235.1 Wasmannia auropunctata | reverse complement strand
ATTAGTTACTAGTCACTTAAAAAATCTAACAAAGTTAAGTTACAGTTACACATGGAAAGAAAGTAACGAAGTTAAGTTACAGTTATTGAAAAAAAGTAACTGTAACTGTAACTTCATTACAAGTAATGAGTTACTTCCCAACCCGGTAAATATTTTATATGATACGATCTATTTTGTATGATGCATATTTTATATGACGCAACAAAGATAAATTTGTGCAAAATATCCTTATGTATTCATGCGATCAGACAAGCTCAATGCATGCCATGTTCTGCATTGCCGAAATTATCACACACGTGTAAGAAGACACGTCTAAAAGCGTATACATATTTATAGAGATCGTTTCGTATACGTGCCACCGCTGTGCCTGTTGAGTTTGCCTGCCTAACCAATTTCCAGAGCTTTTTACCTGTTGCTCCAATATAAACCGTATTCAAATATCTTCGTGCGTTATCTCTTTCTAATGATAAATATTGAACGACGTTTGTACACGTGTCAAACTGACGCCACACGCCACGCCAATTTGCATATAATCCCGATTGGCGATATTATTTCATTCGATTAAACTATATAAAGTAGTATTATGTTAAATTTATGGAAACTTAAACACTCTTCGAGAACTGAAAAATTATTGGAACTTCCGGAACCTCATTTTTGTTTTTATCATGGAGGTACAGATGATTTTAGATAGCCTTTTATAAATTGTAACAATTGTTCTCAATATTTGAAACATGATAAGAGCAAAAATAAGAAAAGTTTCGTATTTTAATTTTATGTTGGAAATGTAGAAATTTTAAATTCCGCAGAATTAAAATTTTTTTTTCTAAATCCAACATTTTCTCAAGATAGTGAAGAAGAGTTTTATATCGTAAAACATCTTGACTGCGAAATCCATTGAAATGAAAAGCTTATTACTATCTATGATCCACAATGAAAATAATCTAATATAGTAATGAACGAAAACAATATATTCAGGCATTAAGGATGCCTAATTTTTTGGGCGTCTATTTTTTATATTTAATCGTTAAATCCTTCCTTTTTAATTGTATCAATAATTTTATAATTATTTTAGACGGAGTTGGAATTTTATTCAATTATAGGATTCAACAAAATTCTAAAAATATGATGCTATAACTTTTCAGAGGTCAATACAGCGCGAATTCTGATTTTAGCGGTTAATGCATTATCGATGTTCGATATAAGATTTCCGAAACCGAACACCACTATGCAAGAATCTTCGCTTGATAACGTCAGCTTATCATATTACGTGAGTTTAACGCTAAAACGAAAGAAAATATATTCAACGAGGCGAGAGCTATCTTAGGTTGGTTCTGACAATCTACTATTTCTTCATCACGTTCCAGCAGTTCAATTATTCAAAACGTATGTAAATGCACTAATGAAAGATGTCTGTTTTATTTGATATAGATTCCGTATACATCTCAGACTCTAAAGAGAAATTCCATGTAATTGTATATCTTTTCGCGACTTTGAAGTTATTTTATTGTCGCGATCCCATTCGCGTCCAATCTGATATCAATATTTTACGAGCTTTAACGAAAATTACCTAAAACCTAGTTCCGCAGAAAAATTATCTTGAATACTCAGTCCCCGAAATACTTCGGGTACTAAAAGTCAAAAGTTTTAATAGCCTACCATCATCTCCCAAAGCCTATCGTAAATAACGGAGTTAATGCGCTTTCCGAGCAACGGCTTTGCCAAAAATTTCGAAATCGATAAACGGCTGCTAAGCTAATGGGACAGGCATTTTCAAATTTCCGGCACTTTTAAGAATCGTCTGCATTGTCAGCGTTTAAATGCGCGAGGAACATGCAGTCGCGGAAGACGGCAGAAGAACAGACACGCTCGACATTTCTCGGCATTTCTCGAGATTGTTGAATTATTTGATGGAGTTTCTTGAAAACGAGTATTCTTTCGGTGCGAGTGTATTAATATAATATTAACAAGCAAACTACATCTCTACGAACATATTTTTGTATTTTACTCCCTTCTGCTCTCTCTCTCTCTCTCTCTCTCTCTCTCTCTTTCTCTCACACACCTTAAAGTAAAAAATTTTAAATTATAAAATAAAGTCACGATCCGCGTAGTAAAATTTACCCGGATTTAACGTCGCATGCATGTATAGCTCGCAATTTCCGGCAAAAACTCGTCGGTCGCCTTTGCACAGGAGCAGCAGTTTGTGTATCGCTCGTCGGAGTGTCGCGCGGCGGCCGCGGCGGCGGCGGAGGCGAGAAAGGACGGTGGAAGGACTCTCTCCCGCGCGCTCGCGCGGGGAGTGTTACGCAACGAATCAAGTTAAACTTTAATCAGGCATAAATGACGGCGGGGGCGTAACTTTTAACGGGCCAATAAAAACGGGGGAAATGAAAATCGTCAGCGGCGCGTACCGTGTACCGTCGTTGATAATGGCGCCGCAATGTGCAACGGATGGCCGTTTTACTGGTCGCGTTATCGTTATATGTCGCCTCCGTGTGCCGCGCGCGAAATGACGAAGGCGAAATGCCGAATCGTCGGCGAATTTATATATGGGATTTCACCCCGTCCGATTAGAGAGAGAGAGAGAGGGGGCACGGAGGGCCTTGTAAGACGCTGAATAATTTTTGTTGCGGGGCGCGCGCGATTCCCTTTCGGAAATCCCGGCCGGCTGGCAACCGAAACGCTGGCGACCGAACGAGCGAGCGACCGATCGATCGTTCCGCGTCGTCGCTTTGCTATAAGGAGTAATGAAAGCAGGAGGCAGAAGGGTGGAAGGGAGGTAGCGGGGACGACGTGCCGATGAACTAACTTTACGGATATCGAATATTAATATCGAGATGTAGTTTAGAATATATATATATATATATATCTTTCGTTGCCCGCGTGATCTTAATTATTGTACAACATGACTGACACTTCGGTAGATAGTAAGACGGGAATATCATATGACTCTTGATTTATTCGAGTGTGTTGCTGTAAATTAATTTATAAGTGTAACAATCGTTGCATCGACTTTATATCATTACAAGAAAATGACAAGAAATGGACATTCTTTTTTCGTTTATTTCTTTCCTTCGACGCAACGCGTGTCTTTGTAATGTAAATGATAATGAATATATAATCTTAATTTATAATTTAAGAATGAATAATTCAAACATAGACAAAGAATATGCTTAAAATTTGCATTTCTCATTAAAATTTTATACAATCTGTTTTATACATATATGCAAAGAAAAAGCAAAGTATATCTCAAATTTAACGTTTTTTTTTGTTAATTTAATATTTTCTTCATTAACTAGAAATTTTTAATGTAACCTTTGTTTATTTCCCTAATTTTAATGTCTCTACTCATTATAAATGCATATTTTATTAAATTTATATTTGTAACACCAAAACGTTGCAACGAATAGAAATCGTTTTTTACTTCGTCATACCTCGTGTCTCAATTACAGATATTGAATTTTATTAAACTATATCACTTATCTGCCAACAAATCAGCACGTATTATACTTTTAATAGCGTTTCGTGACCGCGCGATAATCGCGATCGTTACGCTACTTTGTAAAACGATTTTGCTTCGCATGGCATGCATACCATAGAAGATCTAAACGGTCGATACAATAACCTCGCATAAACGTGTAATTAGTGCTGCGGTGAAAATTTTGACACGTTCCGTCGTATAACGACGTTATATACCCTCCATGAAATCACACCGAAATCCGAAATGGCTATCGATATTACAGCGCGAGAATGAATAAGTAATTAGCCAGGGGTCAAATATCTGATGTAGCTCAAATGATATTCCAATATATAACCAGAATTTAACAAGAAAAAGTGACATTTTCTATAACACACATAAAATAGGAGCCATTATTGTTATTGAAATTCGATAAAATTCCATTCGTTCGGCAGACGTAAAATTCCGTTTCAGATTACCGTATTAATATTCGTTATTGGTAGAAAATTTTCAGCCACGTTAATAATAAGGAGATCGAAACTGTAATATGAATACCAATAGCTCTTCTATGTATTTTTACTTCTCTCTGTGGCTCTCTGTGGCTCCGTTCGTATATATTTATGTATATCTCTCAAGCATTTCCTCATCTTCAGTAAGAGAACTTCTACCTTCCCATAGGCGGCGTACCCGTTCTTTGCGTTCAGGATTCAGGCAAACGATTTATCTGGAAAGTCCGAGAAAGATGCGATACCGAGGAAACCTTATCCGCTGGTGTACCGTGGTATTAATTTGTGGCATCTTCTAGCTAGCTATCTTAGATCCCTTTGGTATCTCTCTCCTCCCTCTCTCTCTCTCTCTCTCTCTCTCTCTCTCTCCGGTTGCGACTCTTTGTGTTCACGAGCTTAGCCGAGGTAGATGGTAGTCAAAGGTACGTCACTTAAAACTTACGTCATGGCAAAGTCCGCAACTTACATTTGAAGGCAAGGCTAGAGCAGACCGGTAGAAGGCCAAAGGCTTGTGGTATCCTCGAGGGCTGGCTTCGTGGATGCAGTGAGTAGACGGCGGCAACGAACAAGAGAGACAGAGAGAGAGAGAGAGAGGGAGAGAGAGAATAACGGTCGTCCCTCTTTAATTTGAGACACAGTGTGCACTCGTCGTCTTTGAAGCAGTCTCGCCCACTGTCGTGTAAGTAATCAGTTGAGCCCCCGTCCGGTCCCGCCGCTACCGGCGTTCCGACACTTGTATCCGCATTGCCTCGAGACTAGACTTCCTCCTCGTCTTCGTGGGTTTCTTCCTTTTAGAGCTAAAAGAGAAGCGAGACCCGTAAGAAAACCCGACCAGTCATTTTCGCAAACGCTTGTTGTACTTTGCGCTATACGTATACGTATAACCGCGCGTTAACGAAAGCCGTTCTCGAACGTATAATGAATAGTTTAGCTTTAAAATCGGTTTGCAATTAAAATAAATGTCACCCTATGAACGTATATTAATCTCAGGCAAGACATGTCACACACACAGCGTGCAGTAATCTTTTATAAGTTACCGAGAGTGGAGCGATAGAGGAGTAGCAAGAGCAATCGCAATTTCTTTGGGAGGAATGTAATACTGATATTAACTCGGGCTTTTCCACGAGGGCTGCTCTCGCGTAAAAAGCGTCGGTCTCCGCGGACCGAGACGTTCATCGATCTTCCGTGAATCACGGATCAACTTAGTCGCGGTATTCCCTCCAGTCTGACGCAAGTCTGACCTTTACCACTGACGCGTCTTCGGAAAATCCCAGCGGGCTGCGCTGCAGAAGGTGTACGAGAGAGAGAGAGAGAGAGAGAGAGAGAGAGAGAGAGAGAGAGAGAGAGAAAAGAAGAGAGGGAGGGAAGAAGGGAGTTCAGTCTACCGGTTTCTCGGAACAAGGAAGCGAGAAGAAGGATTGCGGCCTCTTGGCCGTCGTTCCGCTTTAATTTGCGACATCGTGTCGCACTCGTGTCTTTGAAGTAGTTTCGTCCGTCGCCGCGCCCGACGTCGTGGCTCGCAGGGAAAAAGGTGGACGGTAGTGCCGGTCGTGACGCAAAATGAGACCAGCTTCAAAAATACGTAGCCAAAACGGAAATTATGTAAACGACAATCCAATCTAAAACGGGTAGCTTAATAATTAAATTCATGAAATAAAAACGCGTAACTCCATGTCTTGATTTTTGGCCAAGTTTTTACGAGAATATGTATATATGTATGACGATACGACAATTATTTAATATAAATCTAACTTGTTCTAATTCTAACTGTACGTAAAAAAACACGGTATATACATTTGAATATGCGAAAAATATAATTCGCGGCAAGGCAAAAGCGTGTAAAACGATTAAGCGACAAATATTATCACGATTTTATGTAGGTACTGTAATCTCTAAGTTATGTATATTTGCGCTGCAATATTATTTATCGGAAATTCGCAGCCACTAAATGGAACGGGACTCACAAAAGAGACGCGAGCGCGCGCGCGCGCGCGACCTCCTGGCCAACGTCGAGTGGGATGACGTGGAATATATTGGAATTAGAGGTAATTGAAGCGGAGCGATCAGAGAGACGAGCGCGCTTATGGAGAGAATAATCGAACTGCAAGGATTAATGATGAATTCACCGTAGACTCCCGGTCGGCTTGCGCGCTTTACGGATCGATAGGTCCTCGTCGCGCGTGCGGGAAGAGAGCGCGGGTTAGTAATCAGGCACGGCCTCCGCGCTCCCGCGCCGCGAGTAGAACAACATACGAATATACGCGTGTATCACAATATCGAGAGATTGCGCTGACAGGCCACTCGCCAGCGAAATGCAAGAATTTTCAGCTCGTGCTCGCGTGCGTGCGCGCGCTTTAATATCGAATTTCTCCTCGCTCTCGCGAGAATGGCTGTCAATCATCTCATTGAACGTTACCGTCCAATATCGCTGCAAATTTACCGGGTAAAAAAAAAAAAAGAAAGAAAGAATGTGCGCGCAATAAAATAATGGGATTTTGAGGATAACGTTGCGGACGGCTTGAAATTCGGAATCGCCGCACGGTTCGCGCGTTTACATAGATTCGAGCGCTGCGCAGCAACCCCTCGCGGATTGCGGATGGGCGATTTACCGACCTCGTTCTCGGGGAGGTCACGTCGACTCGGCCGACCGACAGAATTGCCGCGCGATCGCACTGTCGTGCTCCTCCCGGACGGACGGAAACACGCGCCCCCTTTGATTTACGATGTCATAAAGGTGTCCGATTGGGCGAGATGCGTCTTGACGTCGATATGGTTATTCGAGCCGCGAGAGACGATGAGCTCTCGAGCGCACGCTCGGCCGAGCTCAATTCACTCGGAATTCAAATTAATGCCCCGACTCTCCCCTCCCCCCTCCCCCCTCTCCCTCTCCCCCTCACACTCGTTTCTCTTTCGTCACGTATATTTCCGCTTTTCCCTTCTTCCCACACTCTCTCCTTCTTTCACGCCTCTCGCTTCGCTCGCCGTTTCTTCCGCCGATGAATTTCATTACATAGTGCGCGTTCTCAGCGGCGGGAATGTATCCGCGCACATGTCGCTGCATTTATGCATGTCCGCGTATAATTCTTCGGTCGGTTCCCCGGTTCGCGTATATACACGTGCATTCTTGCACCGCTTACGACGCGCTTCTCTTTACTGCAGCAGGTTACAGAACCGGAGGTTGCCAGACCGCGCTCGCTCGAGGGAAGAATATTTAGAAGTACGGGCGGAGGTAGAGGAAAAATCAATGTTGAAACCGGGCGAGATGTATACGGGCTTGTATTCCGATTGGGGACCGCGAATCTAATAGTGGAAATTGAAATTTATTTTAAATGCCGCTCACAGTCGGCAGTTTATGACGCTCGTATTACAATAGAGTTCAATATTATCTGGTTTTTTTTTGTTCAAACATATACAATCAAAGTCTTACCGTCTCTATACAACCAATATCACATTTTTTTACATTATTTTATTATCTTATTATTTCTTGCTCTTATATATTTTTTTTTACTTTCATTGATACGATTATGCCGCGATTTTTTTCAAAAGTTACGTTTAACTAACTTTTAACGTATCTATTTCTACGATAATCCATTTCAGTCGCGATCGCTTTTATATTTATTTAGCATTCGTCTGCTATTCAACCCCCGTTGAATAGATCGCAATATCGAAACTTCCATTTTCCGAGTCAAATTTAGCCGGACTTTTTTTCCCCAAACATTTTATCTCTTTCCCTCGACTATTTACGAGCGGTCGTAATTTTGCTACACTGGAAACCGTGGCGTGACAGTACATTTGGGATCACGTCTCTAATTGTAATTGAATACTCATACTTACATCGGCGGAAAGGATACGTGGAAGGAATTGCACGGAATTTTCATCGGAATTATCGTTCGCCGTTCAGCAGCTTTTTCCAGTAGGGCGAGGTTACTCGGCTCCGGTAATTGCAACACAATACTCGATGCGATAGCACGGGACGAAAGGTACGGGGAGGGGGAAAGTAACGAAGTAGCGATAGAACGACGGGCGTATCGAAAGTTCGTTATAATAATCGTTATGTTAATCGAGCGTACCGCGGTCGTATGGGCGGAGGGAGTCGAAAGTAAATTTCATATCCATTAGCTGGCAAATTTGCTTAAGGCCTTCTGTGGCTCGAAAATGACCTTACGATTTATGCCACGTGATCGCGCGCGCGGAGTGCAGTTACGCATTGCGGAGATTGCGAATTGTGAGTAGGGGAGAGCCTATAAATGGAAATATGCGGCGCGACTATGTCCCAGAATCAAGTAATTAAAAGATGACGCTTTGTGAGATATGTAATGCACTTTAAAAATGATTAATATGTGTCATATTTATATACAGGGTGGTTGGATGGCCCCGAATGTTTTGAGATTCTAGGAAAAATTTAATTCTGAACAAAAAGTTTTTTATAAACATGGGTTGAAAAATGCTTCCTTAAAGAGTTATCATCCAAAAATTTCAAAATTATTTTATATATTTTCACAAATATCTGGAAAGTATGCGTTTAAAAAAAAATCTTGAAACGAAAGTTGTGAAAAATTAAATCTTTCAAATGGAATCAAAATAAGTGTAATATGTTTTATAGATTTTAAAATAAGTTTCAAATGTGTATTTTAAGGAAGCATTTTTCGATCCATGTTTATAAGAAACTTTTTGTTTAGAATTAAATTTCCTACCCTAAAATCTGAAAGCCAAAACATTCGGAGCCACCCTGTATACAATATTAAATATATTTTTTTCCTAGTAGAATTTATTAATTTTGAACTTGTATTTAGAGCTATTGCATATCGCAAATATTTTACGAAAGTCTTGAACGTTAAGTCTGGGTTTTTTTCTTCTCGTGTCTCGGGAAAAGCTTTCTGAAAATATATGCGAGCATTATCGTACAATAGGAGTGGCGCGAAAGTTATCGATGGCTATTATTTCGCCCTTTCTCTCTATATCTATCTCTTTCTCTCTGACTTTCCCAATTTACTGCCGCCCACTCGCAGTTCGGTGCTAAACTATTTATTAACGCCGGCTAACTTACTCGCCGCAGAACTTTGATCTGCGTTAAACGAATTACTGCGTGAACACCATAAACTGGAGTATTCAGCACTCAGCCGTGCGTTCAATGTAGGTCAACGCGCTCCTTTTGGATCTCGTGATTAAATTGTTCAAACAGAGGGAAAACGCAGGCAGACTGCAGAAAATATCTTTATCGTGAGATTTTATATATTCTCGCGGCAGAATATTTTGTAATGTTTATGCGAGAAATGTATCTATCTTGATAATTGGAATCGGCATAAAATTTTAGCGCGCGGAAAGAACGATTTTGCCGGAAGGTCTAAAAATTTCGCTGGTTACGGATCTGAAAATAGTTTGTTGGACCATCAAAATAATTTTGTTGAAAATTCATAATACATATATAATGATATGATGCAGCATTGCTGCAAAATGTTTTGATATTCTAGCAACCAGTTTGAATTTTGCAACAAAATTATTTTGATGATCCAACAAATCTTTTTCAGACATTCAGTTAAATTTTTTAGAACTTCCAGCAAAATTGCAGTTCTTTCTGTGCGGGAGATGAAAATTATTACACTTTCAATTAATAATGGAACATAATACGAGTATTACGCATATATTAAATATATTATTGAAAATTATACTCTCGATTTAATATATGTCACGATGAAGAGAGATCAAAGTCTTTCCAATAAGAATAAATGATTTCGTCGATAAAGTATAAAAATCGTGCAGCCCCAAGAGCGTTTTACGCTCGCGACGAAAAATTACGCCGCGCTGCACGATCGAGAGAATTCACCTTAGTCGTTTTTCCGCGTGAAATATACGCGAAGGAATTTCGAATTTCGCCATTTAAAAAATGCGCTCTGATTTAACCGGCGCGCGGCGGAGTCGATTAAAATGAAACGACCGGCGCGGCCGCGGCGGGGGTTTTGCTTAAAGGCGGCCGGGCGCGGCACGGGAAAGCCCTACGAATACGGGGACATTTATTATGGCGGTTAAAGGTGATTTTCCAGCGGTGCCACGGTCATTCCGCCACGGCGATACTTACTACTCGCGTTTCGCGCGCTCAGCCGGGGTACCTTCGCGTAAGATCGTAAAGGGAGCGAAACGAGAAGTTGCAACGCGGCCGGGGAGCCGTGGCGGTTTGATCTACGTATGGAGCGGCGCAGAGGAAGGCCCGGGAGAGCAGGGGCGAGGGGGGGGGGGAAGGTGCGAGCGGGCGCGCCCGAAGCTTTACGACTTCATCCACTTTACATTAAAAGCATTCTCGCGGTTAATGGACGACTTCTCGTTAACGAACTCTAACCGTGAGTTATCGGCACGTGAAATTCCGGGGGACGAGAGTCCAGGGCTTCTTCTTCGAGAGAGAGAGCGCCCGAGTTCGGCCGCCACCCGTTCTTTCGGTCCCCTTCGATCTTCTTTCCGCGCGGCGCGTTCCGGCGCGCTCATAAATTATCATCGTCGATTAAAACTTTATTGCCGGCGTAGCACCTCGCGCTTCGCACCCCCTCCCCCCCTCCCTCCAGGCCTCCTCTTCCTCGGGGGTAGACTGTAAACGTCGAACGCACGGAGATAGAAAATCTCCAAGTTCGTCCGCCCGCCCCCCCGCCCGCCCGCTCGTTCGTTCGAAAGTTCTTACACGTCGAGTCTCGCGACGGTATCGCATCGTACGCGCGCGCGCGCGCGCGGGGCCTATACTAAATCTCAAAGATGACAATCTTCGTGTTCTTCTCTCTCCTCCGGGCAGCGTGCCGATTCCAAAGAGCCGCGACGCGCGAACGAGAGGCTGCGCCGCTTATCGAGGAGGAGAGCGCGAAGCGAAAGTTCGCATGTTCGCAGCGCGCGCGGGGGGAAAGCGCGAGGGTGGCTCGGTGTAGTTCGCTGAAAGTTTTGACCGATAACATTCCCACCGGTGCTGAATTAACGGCGCGATTCTTTCGACCTTTCGCAAAAGTGTCGCGGCTACACGGAGGGAGTGCACGGGTTCGAAAGTTCGACGCGACATTCAAATGTTAAGCCATCTCGGATATATATTCTCTCCCCCCCCCCCCGCGCAATTCTCGTCCCGCTCGTCGGTTCGCGAAAGAACAGCAATTGCAGTTTTATCGGAAAGCACCGGCACCGTGCGCCTCGTACCCCCGAAGTTCCGTTATTACCCAAAATTATACCCGTGTAGAGCGTGTGTTAGGCAGTGTTTTCGCTGGCCTTTATAATGCATGATACGATACCCAGCTCCGCGGCTGTCTAACAATTAATTGCCCCTCGCTTGTAACAGCCACATTATATTCTCCACGCGAGCGCACGCGGAGAATTCAATAACAATTGCGTGTATAATTACCATTAATATTTATTTTTATTACTTCCTTTATTATATTTGAAATGTCCAAAGACTGCATTAGCTTTTCATATAGAAAACGATCTACTCTACCTGATTCGTCAAACGCTACGTTTTGATCCACAAATGATGGACTTAAAGAGATGCTGTCAAGGCGTAAGAAAACATATTTCTTGGAATTTGATGAAAAATATTATAACAATAATTTCAAACAAGGCTAAGTATTACACGGAAAGAACAATTTTGCTGGATCCAAATTTGAAAATAATTTTTGTTCAATAATCAAAATAATTTTGTAGGAAAGTAAAAATAATTGCTAGAACATAAAAACGTTTTATAGTAATGCCTATCATTTTTAACATTCCAACAAAATTTTTTTTGATGATTCAACAAGAATTAATTTTCAGATCTGTTTTCAACCAAATTTTCAGACCTTTAAAAAAAATCGTTCTTTCCGTGTATGTACAACAAATAATAAGGGGGAAAAGAGCCAAATTTAGAGTCCCCCATAATATTCTTAATTTTAAATTTTAAATTTTAACTATCATAAACTGCGCACTGATTACTGTCAGTCTTTAAGAATATTATGCCAGCCTTATCTTATGATTGCGTTCTTAAAGATCGACGGCAATCGGCGCGCAGTTTACGATAGCTGTACAGAAAGAACGATTTTGTTGGAAGATAAAAAATTTGGAAAACAATTTTTTTAGATCATCAAAATTTTGTTGGAAACTCAAAATGAATAAGCATTGCTGTAAAACGTTTTGATATTCTAGCAATCTGTTTGACTTTTCAACAAAATTATTTTAATGGTCCAACAAGAATTCTTTTCAGATTTGTATCCAGCAAAATCGTTCTTTTGTGTGTAAAATTTAAAGATTTAAAAATTAAAAATATTATGAAGCAATCAATATCGACTGAATTTGACTCTTTTTTTCTTCATTCAAGTATTATAATACAACTAGAGATATATGTACTTTATACAATTAACGATAAGGATAATACCTCTCGTTAAAAATCACGAAGTGATTCCTCTTTTAACAGAATTGGACGACGCATCTTTCGCAATTAGTGATTGCCCTAAATGTATTACATTTACTGAATTTAATTATATATGATATCTGCAGATAGGCGTGCACCGTGTACATCTCTCGGAAGCTGTTATCTGCGTACCCGGACGACATTGTCGCACATTGTCGCGGATAGAGATAGGCTAATGGTCGAACGGTGTGAATGCAGGTATGGGGATCGTAAGACGACTTGGCTGCAGGATAATTAATCGTTCGCGTATTGCGTTCATGTGCGACGTGCGTATATATACGCGCGTGACACGCGGCTGCATGCGTGCATGATGGAACACGGAATAATTATCGTTCCCGCTGTCGCGTGACGCGCGCGCGGATATTTTCCTCTGAATTCGCACGTAATTAACGACGGATTACAACGGCTGGTTAATTATTGCAAAGCCCACTTCTGGACCGACCGTTGCTACGTCGGAGCACGTCACTTCGCGGTGAGATATCACTCGATCAATTACGGTTCCAGTGGTCTATAATACAGAAATAGAAACGGATCAATACACGTCTGGCTCGGACACTTTTGAAAAGATTCAAGTTTTAGTACTTTTAGTGACATAATTATGAGAAACGAGAGAGATAGGTACTGTCAGTGACACAAGAGCGTGTTATTCATAATTCTGTTAATAGATGTCGTATGAGTAAAATTTTTATATGTTAATATTTGCGACGCATTAGGCTAAAACGCTTTGAAAGTTAGATTTCAGTTTGGTTTAGTTATTGTATTATAATTGGATAAAACCCAATAAATACAGGATACATAAAATGGCATTTTTACAAAACACTGATTTTCACAATCTCTTCATGTTAATGCGATTAAAAATGTATGAACTGCTATAAAAATCTAGATGCAGAAAAAGCGTGTCTTTACTCTGAAGAAATTATTGTATCAATTACGTTCGATTTGGAAGTCATGATCTGGAGTTTCCGAGATTTTTATAAAAAACCTTGTAAAAATGCATATTTCCAAGCCTTAATCGACAACGGAGAAAATTAGATGATGTATTAAACATAAATGCATCGAAGCGTATATAATATACTTCAAAACCATATAATTATTTTTCAAAAATTTTTCTTTCTCAAGAGAAACAGATAACACGCTCTTGTGCCACTGACTGATAGATCGATAAAACATTTATTACTATCCTAGAGCGTCTTCTAAAAACAAAATTACAGAAAAGAGAAAAATTAAAGATACTTGAAAAATATGTTTACAAATATATTTTTATATGTATACTTAAAAATATATATTTACAAAAACAAATAAAAATTAAAATTAAATACAGACAGAGAGCGAATCTAATTTACGATTACAATCTCATTTACATCTCATTAAATCTCATCTTCTAATAAAACATTAGATTTATAAATAAAAATTACTTTCAAATAATAAAAGAAGATTAACGGGTCCCTTGAATCCATATAGTTTCTTGCTCGCCCAATCTTCCAGACGATTCGATTTTAACCTACGTAGCGAATCTTCGTTTCCGAAGTTTGCAGCTTGATTCTCCATCTCTCGCAATGCCTCTTGTTATTCCCGTCTGTGTGTAAATCCCGACGTGGCCGCTTACTGCATATTATCACGCATACAATCCTGCTGCTTCAATTGGTTCATCACGAATAAAGCTGCTTGATGCCACGCAATTGTATACTCAGCCGGCGAAATCCCCTTGTAAGTTGTTAATTTTATGCATAAGAGGCGCGCGCATGTATCGAGATGATTCCTGCATTACACGCGTGTTATAATCTTGCAGCAACGAGCTCGAACCAGCAGCGGTTCTCGAATAATGTATTCGCATTATCTTGTTTCACATAAATAGTTTTCTATTAAATATTCTTCCCCCGAGGACACATGTGCGCGGACAAAGTTTCTTTGATTGATTTTTCATGATAGAGACTGTACAAGGTTTATGATAAATCCATCAAAAGATTTAGAAAGATGTAAAATTAAAGTTCGTGTATGCACTTTCTGTGTATTACAGAAAGTTCTTTATTATTACTTATTTCATGCCTATCTATTGCTAAAAAGTTGTTAAAGAAAAAATTTGTTAGTTTGTCGAAAAAAAAAGATGATTCCACTAAAGGAAGATTAAGTTAGCGGGGCAGTATGTATACAACAACAAAATTGTACATAAAAATAATGTCAGAATATTTATTGTTAATTTGTTCCTCATAAAATGTGTTAATTCGAATTTCGTTACTCGAGAAATAAATGTAAACGATAGTAAGAAATTTCCGACATTTCATAAGTTAACGGAACAAAGTGTAAGCAGAATCAATTCTAACTATACAAATATAGATATTATTGTAATGTAATTTCAGTTTAAGGATTATCCAAGAAATATTGAAAGCTAAACATTAAAATCGAAATAAAGATCCAATCTGATTAGATTTTACAAAAATCGACTCTACACGGAAAGAATGATTTTGTTGAAAGGTCTAAAAATTTTGCTAAAAACAAATCTAAAAATAATTTTTTGTTGAATTATCAAGATCGGAAGAGCACA
>NW_012027103.1:380985-391026 GCF_000956235.1 Wasmannia auropunctata | reverse complement strand
GGAGTGTTAAAACTGATAAGCATTGCTATAAAACGTTTTGATATTCTAGCAATCATTTTAACTTTCGCACAAAATTATTTTAATTATTGAACAAAAATTATTTTCAGATCTGGATTCAGCAAAATTGTTCTTTCCGTGTACTTATAAAGTCGAAAAGATCAATTAAAAGGACGAGATTGAAGGAAAGCAAAGCATAATATGTTTTTGTCGCATGTAGGGGGTTTCTTGAATTTAATCAGATCGCATGAATCTCTCTTTCTCTTTCTCTCTCTCTCTCTCTCTCTCTCTCTCTCTCTCTCTCTTTGATTACTGCTGCCATAGGGTTGCCATAACGAAGCTTTTAGTATATATACCTACTAACCCTGTTATAGGGCGCACGTGTGTGCTCGTGAGCATATCGAAACTTTCGTAATATACACGTCGCTGATCGTGCGTTACAGCTTTCTGCCGTATGAACGCGGCTCATATAGTCCATGTTGTATAACGGTTTTATTAATTCTATTGAATGGCTCTGGCTCTTTCTCTCTCTCTCTCTCTCTCTCTCTCTCTCTCTCTCTCTTTTCTCGATCCCCTATTGATTTGTATAAACCAAACACAAAAATTACTCGCACAGTTTTGCTCGACAAACATTGCCCTTATTCGCAACAAAAGGAGCCTCGATTCCATATAAATAAAATGTCTATAACGTATGTACGTGCATGTACTGTCGCAATAAATTTATTCTTATTTTGTAACGTCGCGCCATTTACAACGTTACTCGGAAACGAAATGCACGTCTCGGATATTTCAGGCTTTTCCTGGAAATATATATGTATATATAAACTCGCGACGTTGCCCCCTTCACCCCGTCTTCGATCCGCCACATGCCTCAACGTCCAACAATGCTAATGCGAGCCATTCTAGCTATTTGTGGGATGGACATTTGTATCCTGCGCTATACGTACCATTTTATTATCCATCGGGGTGCCAAATTTCCTCCTCGCGGAAGCTTGCAAATGTCGATCGGTCGGCCAAAATTTCCGCGCCCGCAGGCAGACGGCATGGGAGGGAGGGAGGTCATCGCGGCGGCGGCCTTTTTTCGAGTAACGCGCAGTGACGTTCGCGAATAAAAATTCGACTGGGCAATTCGCTCTGTGATAACGGCACGCTTATGGTTATTTTATAAATTACGCGGGCGGGAAAACGGGGAAGGGAGGAGAGGAAGCGGAGGGAGGGGGCGCCTTTTTTCCGAAGAAAAATAAATTCCACGTAATTCTCGCAGATTAGCGCGCGACGTATCCGGCGCCGCGATTCGAGCTCTCTCGCGCCCGGCTCCCGTAAACTCGTAACCAGGCTGCGTAAGTTACGAGCGACCGCCGTTCTCGTTGTACACCGCAATTAGTATGATCTATCGCGTAAATGTAATAACGCGTATACATCGCCGCCTGCCGCCCGCGCCGCCGCGTTTTAAGTGTTCCGTTTCAGCGGCCGTAAAAATATGACGACGGCGGTGTATCGAGTTACCCGCGGAATCCCCTCATTTGCTACCCTTTGCCTATCTCGTTTCCTACCCGGTCATCCCCCTTCTCGCTCCTTCTCCACCTTCTTTTTTCCTTCTCCGTCTTTCACTCGCCCCCCCCCCTCTCTCTCTCTCGCACTCTCACTCTGTCTCGAGCGGGAAATACGCGCGGTGCGAATTCGCGCGATGCGATTTAAACGTTAGCGCGCGATTTGCATACGTGCCGATGTTTCTATGGAGGGAAGTATGTGTGTTGGGTGAATTTCGAGAGGGAACGCAATAGCGGTACACGACCGCGGGTATATAATCACTTTTTTTGCTATGCCAGCCGCCTACCTGTGTTCGATGCGCAACACTGCCCCAGCGTGCTTTGGACAGTGCTTTTAATGCTATTTCTCTGTTGCGTGAACCATTATAATGGGAATGAAGTAACGTCAATCGTATACTCGTGTCCCTCTTTCTCTCTCCTCTCTCTCTCTCTCTCTCTCTTTGTATTAAACTCTCTTTAACCGGTGAACTTTTTGCAATGACGTTTGATATAATTATTTAAAAAAAATTAATATTATATTGAATTACCGTGCGGCGACACATGTGTACCTGGCAGGAGACGAAATGGAAGACATAATTAATGATGAAAGCGTAATAATACAAAATTATATAAATTTGACATAATTATACATATATATAGCAGGAAAAATTGCAAGTATATTTTTACCACGCAATAAAAAGTTGTGATATTTATAAAAAGATGCGAAAATCGTGTCAAACACTAGTTTTGGAAACAAACTAGATTTCGAGCGACTTTAATTTCTTTCTAGCGATAACTTTCTTTCCAATAATTTTCGACTGTTTCCTCTCCGCGGGATCTTATTTCAGACGGCCCCGCTGATATCGTTTGATCGAACAAATACGTATATTTCTAATTGTGCGCGGCCTCTCAAGTTTCTGACCGATTGACGTAAATTGCGAGTATAAGTAACGTGTATCATATTAACCCCGTCTGCCCTCACTCGCGACCGACATTGTCGTCGTGTCAGCAACACGCACGCGTGATCAGGCTTTTAACAAACTTGACGACAAAGGCCGTTATAATTGGGGAGGACAGTAACAAAGCCCCACCCATAATGAACTTCTCTTTATCTCGCCGAATAAATTTCAATCCCGATTTCATAAATGTGACACGTCCGCTGTTCTTCGCGCCGGCTGGTCATTGTAATCCAAAGTTATACAAACACACGCGCGTGTACGGGAGGATGTTACAGTTCTCGGTTTTCAACGAGTTTAAAGTCTTTATTTGCGCTTGAAAAAAAAAGATAAATTAATATAATTATAATCTTTGACAAAAGATTATCGTGTAAAAGTAATTTTAAGAATAAGTACACTGTTTTGAAAATTTGTATTAACATATTTTACATGTCCCAAACGGTCAAACTTAAATTTTTGTGTTAATTTAACATACGATAAATATATTAGGAACACAAATATTACATGCGCAAATCAATAAGTACCCGTGTTTGAAGACAGGCAGCATTGCTGATGCAAGTTGGCATTACCATCATGTACTACCATCTTTCAAGCGACGCCATACCAAAAGTCAGAATGATTCATGCGATAGTTTTGACTTGACAGCAATTCGTAGTTAGCGTATTTGGTGTTTTCCGATACAATGGAAAATGAGCAATATCAATCCTTTACATTGACCGATTCGCTTTTTATTTTTTTGGATGGAAAAACGTGTGGAGAAATAAAAACGAAGTTGGATACCGTCCATGGTTTTTCCATCCAAAAATAAAAAGCGAATCACGGATCGATATTGCTCATTTCCGACTGTATTGAAAAACACCAAACACGCTCACTACGAATTGCTGTCAAATCAAAACTATCGCATGAATTACTCTGAAATTTGGTATGGCGTCGTTTGAAAGATGGTAGTACACGATGCCAATTTGCAATGCCGCGTTCTTCAAACACGGGTACTTATTAATTTGCTCACGTATATTAAAAAATTAACACAATGACACAATTTGTAAGCAAACTGTGGAAGCATATTTTTTAAATAAAATTAACATTTATGTTAAATTAACACATATTTTATTCATGCATGTTAAAATTTACGTTTTAAAACACATTATTTTTATATTATTTGTTCACTTACTCATAAATTGTGTTAATTTGATTACTAAGAAATGTTGAATATCAATTTAACACAAAATATTTAAATAGCATAATCACATTATGTTAAATTAACACTCGAATATGTTAAAAATGTCAACACGAAATTTTAACAAACAAGTGAGTGAACCATTTCTAACAAAAATACAAAATATTTTTTACCGTATAATTGACTGTAGATAGCAAATAAAATTTTAAAATCAGCTGATGTTGGCAATTCCTATAGACAATTTATAGGCAATAAACGCGGATGGCTCAATACTTTTCACACTCGGCCGTTACGCTTTGCTGCGTATAGTTATTCTTATTTGCCGCAAATTAAAATTCGCGATTGTTCCGAGGAATTTAAAACGATTACGAGGTGATGCGACGAAGTTTGTCTCACGTGCGTGTGTAAAGTTTCCCCACACGTTTCGCGCGTGTCTCTTTGTACCAACACATGCAAACACACGTACGCGCGCCGGGCCCAAGGTGGAAGTCCCGCGCGCGCGGCCAAACACTTCTGTAGATGCACTTAACACAGCGATAATATTATGTCTCGTTGGAACAGTTGGCGGTTGAAGAGGCCGGAATGGTTGGCGGCCAACCATTTGCGGTAAATCGGTCGCGACAGGGACTCCGCTCGTGGCGGACTTGCGGCGTCGGGGCGCCCTTACTTGCCAACGTATATCGAGTGTATATATGTCACAGCGAAGGTCCGCCGCCGTCCGTCTTTCGAGAGACTCGCAAGAAAGGTCTTATGACTTTTTGCCTCTCCGAAGGATCTCTTATTTCGAATAAAGAAAAAATTACAGTGGCAATAACCTTCGAGAGAGCAATTACCTCCTCGGAAAATTAACATTTCGCGCGTGTCCCGACGTTTCATCGTTCATCGAAATATCGGATGGCAGAGGCGTTTTTCAACTTCGTCTCTCGCGAATCGGATAAATCGAAGAGTGACTGAGTTTCGCGCTTCCGTACAATCCCTCATCTAATTTCATTGCGTCGCGCTCGCCGCAACCGCCGCATGAGGAAGTCGTGTGTCTCGTTTATCTTTTCGTCACATTGCCGGCAATTTTAAAGTCCGCGGTTAGCCCGTAAAACGTGCTGCCACGCCGTCTCGCGTAAGCCGGGCCGTAAACCGGAAACTTCATTTCTTTAATGAGCATGCAAATTCCGCGCGGCGACTCGGCGAGCGCGAATTTCGCGGCGCAGCGGCGCGCGATGGACGGCCCCGGCGCGGCGTATATCCGCCGTACACGTATCCGCCGTATATATCCAGCATTCGTACTCGCGGCAATATCAACGGCGAAACGCGTCGAGAATTTCGTTACGGCAGTCATGCACACGGGAAGAGCGCGTCCGTTTCGCACGGTCGGCGCGGCGGCGGCGGCGGCGGCGCGGCGCGGCGTCGCGTCGCGGTGTTGGAAGACGCCGCCGCGCCGCGGCGATGCACGATGGTGCCGGCGGAGGTGACGACCGGCGCGAAGGAGATTTACTCTCTCTCTCTCCCCTTTTTATATTTCGCCCAAGACGCGCGTTTCCGACGGACGACGGAGGGAAGCGGGATTAATGAATATTCAGGAGCAACGGAGCGCAGAGTTGGACTCTGCACTGGTTGGCGCGAGAAGAGAAAAAGAGAGAGAGAGAGAGGAGGAAAAAAATAGAATGGTCAGCAAGGGAGGAAGCTGGAAGAGGAAAGATGCATGGAGGAGGGAGAGATAGGGAGAACGGACGCGAGAAAATGCCCTGACGTTAACGCGATTAATTTGCTGGGAACTTTACATTTTAATATTCATCCCGGGGACGCTCTCCCTGACCTCCTTCCTTCTCTTCCCGCCTTCTCTCCCGCCTTCGCTGCGCGCTCCTTCCCCGCTGCTTTTCTTCCTTGTCCTTGTTTTCCCGCTCGCCTTACTTCTTCGCGCGACCCTTCGTCTAATCCTGCTTTTTTTTTCCTCCCCTCGCGTTTTTCCCGGTTCTTTCCCCGGCTTCTTCGCGCTTATTTACCCTGGCGGAATCGTGACGATGCGCCTCGAAAGTTGAGTATAATAACAGTCTCCCGCGAGTCGAGAAGCCAATGAGACAGAATAAGAAGAGTGAGAGTACGTGCTTAAAAATTTATCGGACAGTTTATAGTATTAACACATTCGTGAGATGGGCGAGTGGCAAATTAGGAAAAAATATATTCCGTAACCCACAATATTTATTTGGATGTAATATTTTGTATTCTAGTAATTTCGAGAAGATATATATTATTTAAAAAAAACGTACGCCTCGGTTTTTGTCTTATAAAAGTTCGTAATTAAGTTTTAAAGGTATAAGCCGCGAAAATGAGGACATTAAGTTCGTAGACGTTGAAATTTGAACAAATTTGTACACAATTTGTTTAAATAACTTTTTCCTTTCTTTTCACGGGGCCCCTATACATTAAGAAATAGACTTAACAGCTTGCTTTCCTTACATTCTTCTTGATTACAGAACAAACATTCCTAATTAAACACGTTTCTCGTTTCCTTCCCGCCACGTCTCTTATTTCTCGCGACGGGTTTTTGATTTGTGTTAACAACGGTTTCAGTACGTGCGCGCATCAAGGCGAGCCCCGGCCTGGGTAGAACGCGGATATCGATCGGAGAGAGAGAGAGAGAGAGAGAGAGAGAGAGAGAGAGAGAGAGAGAGAGAGCACACACCGATGCGCGCGTGCATTGCGTGTCCTATATTTATTTAATTAGTCGACCGATGGGAAGAAAACGAGAGTTGACGCCGCGGGGCATTACAGATAGATTGGTTGGTCACCACCCGCGGAGTCTCTAATTAAACTCGGCGCGAACTACAATGTAATAAAAACACAGGTGCGACTATCCGGTAGACAAGCGAGCGTATCGATTATCGTCCGACGTTGACGCGGAAAATCTGCTCGTCCTTTCTCTCTTTTAATCCCGTTATTTTCCCTACGAACGGTACGTGCATGCGTGCGCGCGCGCGCGTGTGTATGTATTACAGTTTAATTTAGTCAACGCGAAAATAATCCCCGCGTCGTGCTAACTGAATAAATGTGTTTTTCGCAGGCTTTTTTTATAGATTTGCGTGAAAATCTCCATGAAGGTAAACAGTTTAGAGTAATACAATATTATTGCAACACATCGAATGTTAGCATCACAGGTAAAAAAAATTAACGCTGCAGTTGCTATACGCATAGTCTGTGTTGGAGAGACACAGTTTAAAAATGATCCACCCAAACTGGGAACACTGCATTTCCAGAGAGATGGCATTTTACGGTTACTGGCTCATAAAATCGACAATCGCCTACTTTGAGACTACTTTGGAAACTACTATACAGCTGACAATTTCCGCGCGACTGCAGTCTCCTGCACGCGCGCGGCCGGGGACCCGTAGAACGACGAGGCTCGGGACGGGGCCGCGCCGTAGAGCGAGAAGGGAAGGTTTCGCCGCGGGTAATAAGGGCGCAGGAGCTGGATATAGTTGGTAGAGTCAGGAAAGAGGGAGGGACGGAGGGAGAGAGAGGTAGGGGAGGGACCAAGTCAGTTGTAGGTTGAGACCTTTGCATCCGTGTATAGCTAGTGCACGCTCGGAGGGTTATGCGCGGGAGCCTCGTAATAATATAGATGACTCCGATGCGATTAGGAACGCAAGCTTCGAGGAAATGGTCCTTCAGAGGTGCTTACCAGGCGTTCCGCCCTTCTCGTTCTCTCCCTCTCTCTCTCTCTCTCTCTCTCTTTCTCGCTCGGTCGATCGCTCTTTCTTCCGTCCTCTCGTACTACGTTGCCTGCAATATTCGAGCTTGCCTGGCAGCAAGCGAGCACCCTCTCCCCCTTTCGATCCTCCATCGATTCTCGTTCCCCCTCGATAGGCCCGCTTGATAGGCGTAGATCGGACGGCCGTCTCTCGCGCCATCGGGGGCGCTGATCCCCCGAGGCCTTTCCTCGAATATCCGCTGCTCAGCACACGTTCCGCATACATTTTTAATCGATTCGACACGCTTTCCGTTCCGAACGAACGAACCGCTTTAACAGTGATTTCGACTCGACCGAGTTTACTGCTCCCCCCCCCCCACTCTCCGTCTAAACGCGATCGTTTTTTTATTTTTTCGGTCGTTGCATCTTTTATTTGGTCTTGGGACGTCGGATTAAATAATTGATGGCCCGCCAAGGTATACGGCCAACGTAAAAATTTTAACTCGACAAATTTGATTTTTGTTCTTTAAACTGACGTGACCGGATATCCCCCCCTAATACGATTGTCCGGTGAAAGTTTTGACAATCGCGCGGTCGCGTGCAGCCTCTCTAGAGTCGCCCAAAGGGGCGACGTAATTACGCGTCGCGCTTAACTTTCGGAAATTTTCTTTGCACGTAAAATTGAAATTTGCGGAGACGGGGACGAAAAAAACCCGGGCGTTAACTGTCCGACGGGCTCTTTAAGCGAAATTAGTCTATGGTTACGGAGTCGAGAGGCGGTGATAATGGCACTTGTTGGTGAGCGAGCCTCGCCCGCGCTCGGGCTTCGTCCTCTAAAATAAAGTTACGGCCATTAACAAAACTAGGTTTCTCACTTTAACTTGTCCTAAAAATCCACGTTGCGTCAAAATTGGAGTCGCTAAATTGGTGGCAGTTGTTATCCCGCGTATTTTTTTTCACACTTTTAGAGAGCAATGTGCTTCCGCAGTTCTTTCCTTTGTCCTCGGATTTGTTTCACAATATTTCAAATAACGAAGTAAATATTTGTACAAAACGAGCGTGTAACATTTTAATTTTACGCAATTACAATAAATTTCCATAAAATTTATAATGGATACATTCAATTAACAAGAATACATATATACGTAGTCGCTTATAATGTCAGATGTATTATAATAAAAGTGTTATTTATATATATTGTATTATGTCGTTAAATTATTATATAAAATTTGATTAAAGTGTATTATTAATTCTATTTTATTCCGTTATACGCCGCAATCGTTATATAAATATATTCCCTAATTGTATTCGCAAATAAACGTAGATATATTGTATGGCTCGCTAGATTACCTAAAAATATTTTGAAGCCGACGACGGCCATTGTTCGTTCTTTAATTTCTAATTTCTGTCCCGCAAACGGCGAGTAATGTCCGCGCGCGGCAACGGTGCGACTGCGGTGCAGGCATTTTCCCCCTCATATGTTTAGGACAAAAAACGTACGATATTTTAAGTTACCTGAGATTTTTTCAGAAGACGTACAATTTATCGCCGGTCCCTCGAGTTTCCTGCCACGGCCATGGATAACCCTCCCACACCCCCTGTCCCCCGTCCTCCCCGCCGCCGCCGCCGCCGCCGCCGCCGTGGCGCGGATAACCCCGGCTCTGTCCGCGCCACGTTCGCTCTATGGCGGCACTCTCTTTCATACATAGCTGACATTTACCACCTCCCATATCCACCCTCTCTCATATTACGCGTTGAAATAGCCCTCGTCCCCCGAGCGAAGGCGCAGCAGGACGTAATAGCATTCTCGGAGAATTACTTATACCCTCCTGTGACCACCACTCATCGCGCGGCCAAGTTTCTCTCTTTCCACAAGCTCTTTTCCTGATAAAGTCCCGCCTTGTTAAAAGGCGGCGTCACTCTTGCCGTCCTCTCCGCCGGCGACGAAAATAATCAGAAATAAACGCGCGGGCATTTAGCGCGGGTAATCTTCTCCGCTCTCCTTCATTCTCGAGGTATTTGCCCGACGATTATATTTCATGGGAAATGATACCTGGGACAACGCGATCCCTACGCGATCCTTTCGCATTCGAATGTTGAGAAATTATCCTGACAATTAGAGAATATTAAATTTAAGTTACGAGAAGAAAGGGGAAAGAACAAAAAGAGATTTTATTTCTGATAATCTCGTTACGTTCGCCTGAATCACTTGCGTGCGCGAGTAATAGCGCAAGAAATTTTAAAATAAATGTACCGTAAGGTATTAATAGGTACGCAATCGGCGCGAATCGTAATCCTTTTTAATAAGGAGGCAATAACGTCGTTACGACTTTCGCGCGAGTGGCAAGGCCACATATATCACGATCCGCCGTCAAGTGTACGTCCCATCCGTACACGCGCATTACGTAATTGCAACGGGACGTTTATATAACGGGAATATTGCGGGTTACATAACGGATGGCATAATATATATAATATATATTCTAATAAGCGCATGCACGTTGTGTGTACGTACAAAGTAAATTTCATTCGTTATTATTGAATCGCCGCTCTGTAATAAAAAGTGCACGGCGTGGCGAACGCTTATGCGAACGTGTGCAGTGTGCCGGTGATTATTTGCGGTGCACTCGAACGCAGAAAAAGAGAAGAGCCCTTGTTTTCCCCGTCAATTCGTTCCAAGTCGTTCGCTCAGCTCCCCCC
>NW_012027103.1:378241-380956 GCF_000956235.1 Wasmannia auropunctata | reverse complement strand
AGACGTGTGCTCTTCCGATCTCCCCCACGCGTCAAATCCCGTTAGCTCGCAATTACTTATATTCTTTTATATAAATTAAACGATAAGTCTATCATACCCCATTTATGAATATTTTATTTTCTTAATGCAAACGCTGTATATTTATTATTCTCATTTATCCCATCTCTATTAGATATTGTTGAAAAATATCAGCAAGAGAATTTTTACATAACGCTGTACTGGGTGTTGTCTACAAATATTATAATGGATAATATTATAATTGCGATTGATTATTATTAAACATATGTTTATTTTAAACTGCCTATAACATAACGCAATACAATAACTTTCCTTAAAACATTTAGCATTTAGAAATTTGAAAATTTATGTCGTAAATAAAAAAAAATCATTAATTTGTGCTTGTTTCGATAGCTGTATTATTATACAATAAGTATTATAAATATAAATACTACTTTTCAGATTTCTAAATATTATAAAATCAAGTCATTAACACATTAAACTTTATTATTAAAAATAGATTAGCTATACTTAAATGTACTTTTTATTATTATATTAGTAAATCTACGATCTTCTAACTAGGATTATATTTAACATTTCAAAAGTCTTCCTAAAGTAACTTCTTTACAACTTACTCGTTTGTACTCGCAATGTAATAATTAATGCGATCAAAGAAAGCGTCTGATACATACAAAAAAGTAACTTTAATATTTAGAAATCCACCAGTGCAACGTTCTTTCCGCAAGTTTAACAGCAAATCATTTATTGAACTTTGAATCTCTACATATTATAATTCTTACGAAGGTATGCACCAATAAATCGAATGGCATTCGAATGCTCTCGTGAGTTTTGTGTGTAAGGTTCAATTACCTTGCTTCGTGAAATCCCGATTATCGGCGCACCGGCGGATTAATATCTGGCGCGTGATCGAACCTAGTGCGTTTTAAGGTAATATAATGTTAGTCGCGTGACTGGCGCAAAAGTAGGCGACTGATAGGAACGGTAATTTCATACATGTATGTATATATATATATATTGCGGTTGATATCGCGGCGCTGACCTTTCCGCCGACGGAAAAATAGGAACCTTCGCTGCGTGTGCGAGGGAGACGGGATCAGAAATCACGTCGACCTGCGAACCGGCACGGCCCGGTGCGTGTGCGTGTCGTGAAATGGCTCCGCGAGTCACGAGCGTATAATGCAGTTTTCCCTTTGCACATTACGCTTGACCCTCCATCGGTCGCACATGCATCTGAGAGATATACGGCTGGACTTACGTTTTAACCGGATTTCGTTTGTATAACACGGCGGAGAAGTACAGGTAGAGTTTAAATTAATCTCCTCCGGCGAACAGTGTCGTTCTCCTGTATTGTAGTCATGAAGAGGATAATTTTCTCACGCACATATTTCGTCAAAAAGATTCGATGAAGTGTGCGCCATTATTAGACAATATATGTATGTACCTATATATTTGAAAGAAAAATTTCTCAAACGTCACTTTATCAGCGGTATAGAGCAGAAAGATATGATTTCTCTCGAATAAAACGAGTGACAAGTTATTTTAACACAATATACACGCGATAACTCAATTATCCGCGTCTCTCGTTTTCGATATAGCTGTATATAGGTCTCTTGGAAAGCTTTCGCGACTGCACGCGCGGATATATAATTTCTCAATATTTATCAGCAGACGCGTAAGTTGCCTTGCTCCAGTGTCGAACATCCTTCCTCGATCGAGTTAGAGTCCTAGATTATCAGAGAAGCGCGACCGGTGTTACGAGTCCTGATTGGACTTGCAAATGGCCAATCATAAGATTGATCGATATTATAAATGACTGCCGAATGAATCAATCTTATGATTGGCCATTCGACGCAATTTTTAATATTTTCTAGTACTTTTGCGATACTGCCATAAACCGGTCGCGCTTCTCTGATAATCTAGATCGAGTTAGCGTTGTGTGTTACGATGAGTCGGAGCCGGGGTGGCGCGTTAAAATAACTGCGCGCGTACCAATGTTTTACGCGAAAGAGAGAGAGAGAGAGAGAGAGAGAGAGAGAGAGAGAGAGAGAGAGAGAGAGAGAGAGAGAGATAAAGCGAGAGCTTCCCGCGCGGGGTCCTCTATAAGGAAGCGCGGCCCGCTACACGCAGCGAGCGGACAATGAGCGTGTGCCGCACTGGAAATGACATTTGAGCGGCTCGGAAGGAGCGAGGCAGCAGGCCTGCACCTCGTAAAGGAGGAGCGCGGACGACCGCGTCGAGGCAGGTGGGACAGGAGCTGAGAACTCGGCGACGACGACTGGCACGACTGGCGTAAGAAGTATCAGCTCGTTATTGCTACCTTACGTCGTGGCGACGCGCTTAAAGACCTCTGGCGCGACTCTTATACGACCGCGCGGCCCGTCAACTCCACTACGTATATCTGCAGACTGCAAATTTCCGCGTCACGTTACTTGTACGGAGTATAGCTTCTTAGGCTCGACAGACGCGTGAGCATTGTGTTTCGAAACCTCCTCCTCCCCCTCGTCGTTCATGATTCAGTTTATGTTTCGAGTACAAATTGCAAAAAAATGCTTGTAAATGTGATTTTCACTCATTTTCATGGAATCTCGCGAGGGAATCTCTGTTTGAAGATTTAAGAAGTATTATATTATAGACGAATTATCTTGTTCTTCTTATCTCATTTTATAACAATAAACTTATACTTCTTTATTTTTATCA
>NW_012027103.1:367902-378221 GCF_000956235.1 Wasmannia auropunctata | reverse complement strand
AGAGAGAGAGAGAGAGAGAGAGAGTCATAAACGGCGTGCGAGTGATATGAACAATATCCTTCCCACGGAGTGACGGAACGATAGGGAGAGACAGAACATGCGACACGCGCTGACGTATTATTATGTGCTTAACTGTCCAACGCGTCGCGCTGGCGCGACGCGCCGTATCATCTCGCTCGGGACTCTCGTCGTACGATCTCACGAATTTTCACGCTTTTATCGGGTAAATTAACATTTTTGTTAGCGATATACAGCTATATCTACGCCGAGGAAAATATGAGTCAAATTTTTGCGTGTATAGGTACACATCTATACTCGCAGTAGACAAAATAACCGAGTCGTACGCTGCCGGAGGGAAGAGAAATTGTGCGCCTGTGTCTCTCTACACGTTAAAGTCCCTCCGTAGATTCCAAACCTCCATTCGATTGTCCATTCGATTCGGAAAGCGTGTGATTTCCTTACATCTCGCTTCTCCCACGCGTCCTCTTATCTCGTATACGTACGGCGGCGAACCCCGTACTTTCACACGTCGCGATCGACGGAGAGTTAGAGTCGCGTTGAAATCGCTCGAGCCGCCGGATCCCCGTGCCACCGTCCGAATTTCGATCGAGGTAGTCTGCATTAGTATTGTCGTCGGGTCGTAACGTCGTCCTCGCGGTGGCGTCCTCCCTCGATTCGTCGCCGTTATCGATCGCGGCGGTGGCGGCAGCAGCGACGACGACGGCGGCGGCGGCGACGGCGACGGCCGAAGAATTCGGGGTGCCGGACGGGGGACGTGTCAGTTTCTTTGCGGTTTTATTACACGGCTCGCCGGAGGTGGCAATTTGTTGAAGCCCGCGTTGTCAAAGACCGGAAGTAGGTCCCTCACTCTTTGTCCCGCGCCGATCGACGCCAGCTCGATCCATCTGCAACGGCGAAACACGTGAAAAGGGGTTCTCTCTTTCTCTCTTCTTCTTCTTCCTCTTTCCTCTTTTTTATTTTTAAAAAGAGCCGTTCCCTCCTAATGCCCGCAAACCTTTTGTATTTTATTGGCAATGTTCCATTAAAGATATTATGGCGAAGTATAGAAGAACGAATCGCGCGTAATGGCGTTATCATTATTTTCTCTTTTTTTTTTTTACAGAAGAGATTGCATTTTAAGGTAACAGCAATTATTTCGTGTTTTTTTTTTAATTCCACGTTTTAATTTAATCGATAGGTGGACGATTTTCATTGAAACTATAGATAGCCAGTGGCTGCACACCGCGAACTAAAATCGAACGTAATTCGCACAAACGGAGAATATCGATACATTCAATAGCTCGCTCATCTCGTGTGAACAGTCGTTTCGTGTAAAGTCATTTTTTTATCGCACTCTGTATGTACGAGTGTATTAATAACAGCGGTTCTGTATATAATTCGGAAACGGACATTTGAACAATCCGCGATTATACGGCGGATTGTCGAGTGCACTTTCGGCGCGTTACGATAGTTAATGAAAATCGTTAATAAATATCGGGGCTGGGGACGATATCGGGTGTCGCGTGCGCGCGCTCGCGTAATTTTTAACACGCGCGACCACACGCGGAATTTGTCGTGTCGATGAATCACGTGCGCGCCGGAACGGTCGCGTCGCGCAACGCGGTGAAGAGCATGCACGGAACGAATTCACTTCCCACCTGTTGTTTTTGTATTTTGCGAGGGGTTGAGCGGCTGGATGGGGCGTTTCGGTGGGGAAATATGTGGCCCCATAAAAATCCAAACCACGGCTCAGCAGCAGCGAGGTCTCCTCCACGCTGGCCAGGGTAACCCTTATAACGGGTGGCCCCGTATAAATCGTCGCCGGCTCGTTCAGATTCTGCGCGTCGCTCTTTAGCTTGTCATTGATGGCCTTCACTGATTTATTTAACACACCGTTTTATTGCGTGCGTTGCAGAAAGGCAGAAAGACTCGACGAGGTCGCGCCGCGGAAAGTAATGGCTCTCAAATATGCGCGCGTATACAAAAACGCGAATATACGTTGAAGTCAATTGCAAAATCTATTGTTGATATTGCGCGAAATGTCACTGGCGTGACTCAAATGTACTGATATTGCTCAAGACATTAAGAATAACATAGATATGTCGAATCGTTTTTTGCAAAAATAAAATTTTTTACAGAGATTTAATTTTATGGATTTAAGGTCCGTAAAGATAAAACTCGATTCAAATAGTGAAAGAAGGCTAATGAGCCAAGCAGGATGTTTTTGCTACTGTATAGTTGGTAAACGATCATATATAAAATAATGTATTCATACATATACACGGAAAGAACGATTTTGTTGAAAGGTCTAAAAATTTTACTAAAAACAGATCTGAAAATAATTTTTTGTTAAATTATTAAAATAATTAGTAGGAATGTTAAAGCTGATAAGCATTGCTAAAAATGTTTTGATATTCTAGCAATCATTTTGACTTTCGCACAAAATTATTTTGATTATTGAACAAAAATTATTTTTAGATCTGGATTAGCAAAATTGTTCTTTCCGTGTATTTATATGTTACCGTCAAAACCCATAATCCATTAAAACAAATTCATTAATTAAAACTAGAATGGTTGATTAGACGTAAAATCGAAACCTATGTAGACAGTACAATTATAGATCATGTTTCGCCCCGTAAACAGAGAGGGGGGGGGGTCAAACCTCGCTACGCGTAAAAAGTCGAAAACCTATGTAAAGTATAAGGTATACAATTATAGACCTCGTTTCAACTGAATTTAAAACTAATTTTAATTAGTGAAATCGGGTTTTAACGATTATGGATTTTGACGATAACATATATAACATTATTATTTTATGCATAATTGTTTATCAATGTATATACCGTAACCAAAAAATCCTGTTTAGTTAATTTTTTTACTGAGATTGCGTTCTAAATTAAATGCACGCAAAATATCTAATATCTAAATACATATAAAAGATTTTTGAGATCGTAGAGGGGAAAGCAGTATCCATCACGTTACGCGTATAGGGTCTGAAGCTTTCCTCCCTCCCTCCCATCCCCGGAAAGCGCGACGGTATGGAGGAAATATGGAGAAGGAGCATTTGCATTTTCGTGACTCACAAACAGTTCCCGTATTCAGGGGTAGCCTGGTTACTTCGACGATAGATCGATATTTGTAGAGAGCGTGTCTAATATCGTCCTCCGGCAGCTCTTCGGGCACATCCAGCACGTAGACCGTGAAGATCTTCGCCGGCCTGCACGGTATAGCGACCTGTACATGTATTACGAATTGTAATGCATATTATTTCTGTGGAAAGATCCAAAAACGGTTACAAGAGTTGCGAACTTACATTTCAGAGAATAAAGGGAATACTTTCTCTCTCTCTCTCTCTCTTTCTCTCTCTCTCTCTCTCTCTCTCTCAAGAATAAAGCAAATGTTTCTCCAATCGGCTTTAAGTTAGTGTAACGCAATAATGAAATTCAACATTCGCGCTGCTTACGCAAATTATTGTTTAAGTTATTTTCATTGTTGAGCACCCTTTGTACTCTGTTAGCATATCCGGCAACATGTGTGTTTGTGCTACACGAGAGTGTAGAATCCATGCACAGAATCCCCGAGATTAGTTGCAGAAGCGCTATAAGGTATTTCTGTGTGTCAGGTGCTTTGGCTTTAGTAAGGTTTCCCGTGGTAATCGCGTGCAGCATAATGCAACGCTCCCGGATGTAAAGTTTAAAAACGCTAATGTACGTTAAATTATTCGTGACAAAATTACACTTTGCCCGGCCGTTATTTATATCGGTGAGACGAAGAAAAAAAATATTTTCAAAAAACGCGTCCTGCAGAGACGCAGAGCTAAAAGCCGCGAGAATACGTCGGTACGGAGTATATATACCTTACCTTTTTGTAGAAACGCGCGCCCGTCACTTTGTGAAAGCCTTTTTTATACACCGCCTGAAAGTCGTCGATGTTGCTGAACTTGAAGAGAATGCCGGTGGCGGTCTTCGTCAAAGAAAATGCACCTCTAGATCGTAATGGAAGGTCGTTTCTATTATAATATAAATTAATCAGGGAAACGAAAGTCTGTGAAAGTCTTCTGTATTTACAGCGTTTACACGATAGAATAATACCGTAGTTATAGAGATTATGTTTACTCTGATACAACTTTGATGCTGACAATGAGCGTGAATGAGATCCTGCCACCGTCAAGCACACGAACTCATTGTCGATGCGCCAAAAACGTTTGTACGTAGCGTCACTCGCAGTTGGCTTTAATGCATTTGTTGTCCGACCTGTTACTGCCTTTACTACTTCACGCGACGCGACGCGCCAGCTGACTTAACTACTTTCAGATCCGATTCGGGCAGGAAGTGCTTTAGAATCTCTTGCGGATTAAGCTTAAGTGGAGGCCGAAGTAATCTAGACGATACACATAGGGCCGATGCGAATGCTACAAATCAGTAAGAATAAAATTTTGACGTAAATCGATCTTTGTACATAAATATTGTATCTTGACGTTACGCAAAATTTTTATGCTTGTCTTAATAAACTATAAAAGATAATATGAAAAATAATGAAACAGTTAATTTTTTGGAAATATAAATTCGTTCGTTTATTAATTCCTTTATTTTTCAAAATATGAAAAATGTAACTTGTATCGTTGTTTCAATAATTATTCTTGTTTTGAAAAACGAAAAAAGTTATTCACTAATAATTCTCACAATAAAAAACACAGTAAAAAACATTTTGTATTTGTGTTAAAAACGGTCCATTCAAATCCTCGTTAAAATTTTGTGTTGAATTTGTAACATATTCGAATTAATTTAACATTATGTGATTGTGTTATTTAAGTATTTTGTGGTAAATTGATATTCAACTTTCTTGTGTTAAAATACAATTTATGTGTAAATGAAATAAAGTAAAAATAATACGTTTTAAAATGTAAATTTTATAAATGAATGAAATACGTGTTAATTTAAATTATATCGTAAATGTTTTACTGAAAAATATTCTTCCACAGTTTGCTTACAAATTGTGTCAGTATTATATTTTTTGTGTTAATTTTTTTATATAATATTTATGTTACTATTTAACATGTTCGTCTTGTATTAAATTATAACAAAAATTTAAGTGGGCACATGTTTGAGACGTGTTAAATTTGACACAAATTTCTCGAAGGGTCATTTATGAACAACCAATCTAAAGAATTATTACCAAGAATTTCAAGTTAAATTTACATTTTTAAATATGCAATTTGTAAACTTTACGATACAAATGCGTGTATCCTTTCGCGATAATGAGCTTGTCGAACACAATCGGTGAGGCGCAAGGCGCACGATAAAGCAACTAACGATAAAGAAAACCGACGACACTTCGGAGCTCGTTCGTCATAGTTATCGGTTCAGGGGGGAGGGGGGGGGGACGGGGGTAGTACGATGGCCGGTTTAACGTCTCTTTCATCGAACGGCTTGGAGATCCGGGAAATAATCCTCGTCCCCAAGCGACGAGGTATGGTATAGCCTGGGCAAAGTGATGCGCTCACCGGAAGTTCATCTTCTCGCAGATGGTGGCGGCCTTCTCCATGCTCAGCTCGTGGCTGGGGGTGAGGAGGAAGGCGCCCTTCGTGAGAAAATCGTTCTCGCTGACCTCGGAGTCGGTGTCGCCGTGGTCCGGCCAGTCGGCGGAGCCGCGTCGGCCCTCCTGATTCAGGCGCAACATCGAGCTGCTCTTGGACGTGGACATGTCTTTCTCGCACTGCGCACTGCCCCCCTGTTCCGGCTGCGACATCTTTTATAGCGGTTGCCAGCGAACCGAGAACGTGGGTGATGATCTCACGAGTGTGTGCCGCGCGAGAGGGAACGGCCCCGTCCCGTGTATAACGATCCCTATATAATACCCACGTATACGTAATGCGTGCGGTTACGCGAGATCGATCGCGCGCGAGAGAAGGATGTCAGGCGCCGGACATACGTCGTGCTACACTGCTCCGTATCGCGTTCCACCACGGTCCTTTTATATATGCGCCTACGAATCGCGTCGCTTTGGACGGGCTGAATAGACGGGCGAACTAGATCGAGACCGGAGATCGGAAGATGCCGCGCGCGCGGCAAAAAGTGCCCCCCGATGCGGCCGGTTGATCCCCTGATTGTTATTGATGCGCACACGCGCACGAGAAAAGGACCGACCGACCGACTCGAAGGTTTCAATTGTTATAGTAACGGATAAGCGTGTAGGAGGAAATGCAGCCGCTTGGATATGGATTATTACTCACGCTAATGATTTCAATAGATCAGAATGTGCTCGAGATACCTAGTGTCGAAATTGTACGCGCGCACACACGCAGCTTTCATCCGTAAATGTCAGGCGTCACACTCGTCCTGTTTACGAACCTTCGCCATGCCCCTTTTGCGCTCGATATACAAAGACGCTTTGTATTAAGAGCAGAACAAAGAGCGCGAAACTCTCTTTTCCGACCCAGTTATATTTTTTTTAAAGTATCGTTTTCCACGGTTATAGAAAAAAATACTAGGGGAATCCTCCCAGAAAGGGAGAAAGCGAGCAGGACTCTGATACATTAGCTTTCTCTCTTTTTATACGATTTTAACCTACTTAACACATAATACATAGCAATATTTAATAAATCTTAATATAAAATTCTTTTTACATTGAGATAAGTCTATATTGAGTCTTAAATTAATAATTGCGGCAGTTTAATATTTTATGGAGCTACACTCAGAAAATACATTCATCTCGTGCTTCCATTGTTTTATCGCAAAATCTATGACAGCAATCTGAAGACTCGCATAAATATTGAAACATCATTATGTATGCAAGTGCATAAAAAGCTTCATTTGAATTTAATTCAAGCTTTCGACAATTACATTCGTCAAAACAATCGAGTGTAGAGCTATATCGATTTGCCACATATAACCACAGATTTCTATAGAATACAAATTTGTGCATATAACAGCTAGACTGCTTAAAGAAGATATTTACAATTAAAATTAATATTTATAATTAAAAATAAAAACTAAAAAAATCGTTTAAATATTTTCTCAATAATCTGATGCACTTATTTTTTTTGTAATTGGCGCTACTTTTATTAATACTCTCAATAGATTTTGTGTAGGGAATATTGAAATGTATATCAATTAAATGATTCTATTAGATTAACGAAATTTTATGTCGGCTATTGTCATTGTTTTATTAATTATTTTATTAACATTTTTGTTGACAGATGTCGCAGATCAACATCGAAGTCGACTAAAATCAGATCACCGGATCGTCGATGAAGTAGTAAGTACAATAAATTATTATAAATTTGGCAGTGTAAAATATAAAATTGCACTGACATAATGCCTTCGGAAATCATTGACGCACGAGCCAAAAATGATGCAATAAAATTTCTAAAATTTAAATGTATATTAAAAGCGAAAACGCTATACATAAAATTCAAAACATATAAGCGAAAAACGCATAGAATTGGAAACATTCTGACTTAATTCTATTACACGCGCGCAATCTGTGCGGAACTTCATTTTATCCCAAGTTAAAGGCAGTAAATCACGCGTCTCGCTAACGGCAACGGCAAACAATCGGGTAGCGACCGCTTATCGCGCTCGAGATCTCAAAAGGCATCAACTACGGGTCGCCGCCTCGCTCCTCGCGGTCGTCAAACCGTTCAACGTGCGCATTAGGAGGCCAATCCGCCGGGTGCCATCCGGTATCGTCAAAGCCGGGCGATTGCGAAACGACGAATCTCCCATTCAAATCTCTTAATTGCCGGTCGTGTTAGGTGACTCGTCGACACGCCGCCGCGCCGCGCCGATCATTAGAAATCGCGCAGAATTTCCCGATTCGGCCGGAGGGCGAGCGCGTGGATGCATGTAGTTCTCTTTCTCTCTCTCTGCGTGTACAATACCTATACAATACCTATGGAATGCGTTATGCGAATATCACGGAACATCCGTTCATGCCACCGATAGCAAGAACGATGATTGTACATCGGTTCGCGGCGGCGGCGGCGGCGGCACGAGAGAGAGAGAGGCGAGAGCTCACCGATAATTCACCAGACCAGGTTGACAGTGCTGCGCGATACTTCATCGTCAATAATCTGCCCGGCGCATCATCATCCGGGCAGCGCGCCGCGACGCACATCGCCCGGGGATACGTGGGCAGTCCGATCGACGCCGCTCTCGGCCTCTTTTTCATCGCTTGCGTAAAGACGCGGGCGATGAATTGGCTGCGTGGGCATTTAATTGGATGATTGGCCGAAACGATACGTCCTCGATAAATTGGCCTGTGAACGGGAAAAAAAACACAAGAGGAAACGGGAGTTTTTGCCTGGCCGTTATGGTCAAAAGTTGTTATTAAAGACGATGAGGCGTTACGTATTACGTGAAAAACGAAGGACGAAATGTGATACGATCGCAATGATCAATCGAGAGGTTTATTCTTCTCCTTGACCGTTTTGTACGATAATTAATTGGGTAAAATTATATCTTCTCTAATTTGTATTGGCAATAATTTTTATTGTAGATATTCGTTTCTGTTAATAATTTTACGCAATTTTTTTATCAATTGAATATATTATTTTAATATATTAAATATCTCTTTCGATATCAAAATTTAATGGGAATAATGTAATATGACTATTCTAGTTAGAATTACTTTGTAAAATAATTTAAAAAAAACACAAATGAAATGAGTATGTTAAAATAAAGTTGCGCGTATTGATACAAATCTTTAATAAATTAAGTTGACATTAAATTTGTTTAATAAATTCTACAACGGGACAATTTTGGGCTCGATGGTGTCTGTCATTAATCAATCATTATCAAAGTATGATGTGTCCCGAAGGCAATAATTGTCAAGGGCCTGTCGAAAACCGCGCAGTGATCAAAGAAATGTCAATAGCAGCGGTCGTTCGCAAACATCGGATACAAAAGAAAATACCGCGGTTGCGTCGCGTGGCAGAATAACAGAGTACAAAGCGTACAGCAGCGAGTAAAAGCTTTTCGAAAAAGAAAAAACGAAAATAGATACGAGCTATAATTGGTACAAAAAGCCACGCGAGTCGGGACGCGGTAGTGAATGAGATAAGATTTTTATTTTAATATTTTTCCCGTTAGTTTTTATTTATCAAGTCGATGGTATGTATAATATTTATTAAGAGACGCCGCCGCGTTAAAATTAATTGTTATTTATAGTCGTTTATTTATACGCTGCTGAGCCGTTTCGTCTTGGAGCTTATCGATCGCCGAGAGATTAGCTATCGGGGCATAAAAAAGGCACTTTCACAGGGCGGGGGGGAGGGTCTAATGAGAGTAATGGAGTCTTGTAGCTCAAGAACGCTTTTCTTCTGGATGGGTACGCCCGAAGCATCGCTTCGCAAAAGTATTGGGAGGACCTCCCCCGTTCCCTCCCCCTCCCCCTGCCCGTTCTTACCTTGGCCAGAGGAGCGAAAGTGCAATGGAGGATGAAGATCCAGTTACTTATGTCGTTACTGGAGTTGAAAAAAAAATCCATGTCGCGAAATTGTCTCTTATATGGCGCTGAACGTTGAGCATCTGCTTAATTTCTCACCGTTTCTCTGCCTCCCCTCGGGTTGAACTTTCTTCGCGAGGACTCTCGCCCTCTCGCATCCAAAACTCCTTAAACTTCACTCTACTGCCCGCTTCACTTTAGTTATGCTTCTCGTCTTATCACACAGGTGCACTATTTCATGTCTGTGCGCAAAACGTGCAGCACCTAATTTAAATTAAATACTCGGAACAATTTTAGAGATAATATAAACTTTCTTTAAGTCCTCCTCTCTGTCTCTCTCTCTCTCTCTCTCTCTCTCTCTCTCTCTCTCTCTCTTTCTCATCGTCTACGGTATTTGACATAGCATATGTTTTACTAGTCTAGTGTTTAAAATTAATCTATCGATAAACGCGTATAGATATATATTTATTACATTTTACTATAATTATTGATTAAAATTCAATATCACAAATATGATACAGTACTTTCAAGCATTTGTCATTTTAATAATATTGTAATAAATATTATACATTACGGCTAGCTTAAAACGCAAATATCCATCATTATTGGTCAGCAAACGAAACCAGAAGAAGGCGTAGGGTGAAGTGTGACCGGGTTTGAAAAGGCGAAAGGGGGTGGGGTGGACGAAATGAAGAGAAAAGAAATGATTGCTCCTGGCGGCAGCGCGCTTGCGAAATGAACGCGGCGTGACTGCCGCTTTGAAACGGGGATGAATTGTAATTGGACGGAAATGGAATTCGGATAGTTCAGGACCAAATACGCAGAAAGAGACAGATCATCGCGGAGGAGTAGAGAGAGAGAGAGAGAAGGAA
>NW_012027103.1:362042-367882 GCF_000956235.1 Wasmannia auropunctata | reverse complement strand
GGACAGAGAGAGATAGGAGAATGGAGCGGAAAGGGTAAGCTGTGGTAGATGAGGGTGAGAGACAGAGCGAGAGAAGAGAGAGAGATAGTCAAGAGAGACAAGGCGAGAGAGAGGGAGAGAGACGGTCGACGCCAGTGGCCTGTAACTCTATGCCTCTGTGAGCTTCGATCAATAGAGGCGAACAACATTGCACCGAACGCCACCGAACGCTAAAACAGTTTATGCAACCTCCGCGAACGATTTTCCGAAATTACCCCTTGGGAGGCTGCTCGGCCGGTTTGCTCGAGCGGCTTTTTAGGCCGAATCGCGTTTGAAATTAAGCCCTCTCGCCAGAGAAAATTTTCCAGCTTCGTTAATTTTCGCACCGCACGCCGATGCTCGTTAAAGCGAGAGTTCCTTTTGGTTCTGTATCAATTATACGATCGGTATTTGTGATCCTTCTTTAGGGATGGCTCGTACATTAATTTATCTCTAAAGATTTATATTCGAGGAGACTTTGAAAAAAAACGAATACCGTAAAATTCTTTTTAAAATATTACTTTAGTATTTGTATTTTTATAGGAAATATTTTTTATTCTAATCGCAATTTGATTCCTTGAAAAAAAAATTTGTCTTACAATAGAATTGAAAAATTTAAAATTGTTTCTTTGTTCGAAGAAGAAATTATGAGATGCTTGATCATCAAATCACTACTTTATAAATTTTGCTCTTTAAATCGGGATACCTAAGAACATAAATATTTTATAGTAAAATTGTGCACGACAAATAGACATTTTTTTTTAATATTGAGAATTGTAAAAATTTAAAATTCCGAGAAGCTTCATTCCAAGAAAAAATTATAAAATGCTTAATTATCAAATTACTACTTTATACAATGCCGAAATTTCGCTGAAATCGGGATACCCAAGAACATAAATATTCCATAGAAAAATTGTGCATGACAAATAGCATTTTAAAAAATATTAAGAATTGTTAAAATTTAAAACTGTTTCTTGATTGCAAGAAGAAATTATAAGATGCTTAATTATCAAACTACTACTTTATGCAATGCCGAAATTTCGCTGAAGTCGGGATACCCTGCATGAACACAAATATTCCGTAATAAAATTGTGCATGGCAAATAGCATTTAAAAAAATATTATTTCGCTTCCGCGATTTCCACAACGTCGATTGCATGATTGAGGCGTGTTCGTCGTGCGAGTGTATCTATCGAAAATAATTTTTCACCTTCCACTGATAGAGAAAGAGAGAGAGAGAGAGAGGAGGGAGAGAAAGAGAGGTAGCGAAGCGATCGCGCACGATAAATAAATGCGTGAGTGAGATGAAACTACGGGCGCGCATAGGGGCGTAATTCGATTCGAGAGCGGGTCGGAATTCGATTGACAGGCAAGCGAAGTTGCGCCGTGTCTATGTATATATGGAATCTAGCTGCGGGGCCAACGACGAATTCGACGTGTGTTTGATTGCACCCGTAGAAACGGCCGCGCGCCGCGCGGCTTGACCGGGATTACATAAAAATGCCCGGCTGCATCTCCCGTGAAGGGTTCGAAAGTCTCGTTCAACAACTTCAATTGGATACGCTGAGATATCCAGTTAAAACATGCATATCAGACATGTATATTGAACCAATTTATTATTACTTCGCAAAACTTTACACCAGCTTGTTGAATGAACTATGTTTATCAAATAGGTTGCGAAACTGCATCATGTATCGTCAATCGAATGCAAATCTAGAGGTGGATAAGCGATCGTGGAAAATCGCGGTCTAGCTTTGCACGCTCAGTTACAAAGCTTTATCGGTTTTCGAGCAATCACTCTAAATGTAACGTGTATCTAAATATACACCTGTAAATATTACATTTTACAATTTACACAGGGGAAAATGTAATTTTATGTTTTACATTTATGAATTTATCTAGCGCACGCAATTTTGTAAATTTATATACAACACTCGTCTTCCTTTCGCGCGAAATGCAAAGGGCCGCGCTATCCTCTCAGTAATAAGGCAGATCGAATCTAATTCTAACTTTATAATCCGTCCTTAACTCGTGTTTAATCCAGTTTCAAACCTGACTTATTAAGTGAAAATCGCTGCGGAAACTTCGTCGACGCGGGCTCTGTAATCGAACACGTCGAACTTAATGCATTACCTCTCAGCGCGCTATATGTATCTGGCATTCTCAAAAATTTATCGCAAAACTTTCGTATCTTCCCCCGGAACTACCGCATTTCCTCTCGGTCCAATTTTCAGTTGACAAATTCTTCTCCCGGAGGAAAAGTTAGCTGACTACGTGCATTAAATCGGTACACTTGCAAACATGTTGGAATGCAAATTTACAACTGCACTGCCTCGCAAACCTGTAGCTGTTCCTCACTGATACACAGACGTCTGTCTGGAGAGAAGTGTATAGACGAAATCTTCGAACAATATCTCAAATGTACCGAAATGCGATATTTAGCCTCCTATAAGAGATTTGTTATAAAAATAATAAATTTTCTCGGAGTATGATCGTGCCTTAAGGGACTTGCAAAATGTTGAATTAATTTACTTACGGCGAAACGCAAAGTTGAAGCGTGAGAGCGCTAGCTCGCTGATATCGCGGAAATAATTTCTCGCAGATGGCACACATAAGTTGATGCCGCGACACGACGGCATGTGCGGCAAAGGCGACGCGCGAATACGAAATATAGGAGAGGATAAAGTTTTCCCCTCTTGATCCTCTCTCTTTCCCCCCCTCTCTTTCTCTCTCTTCGGTTGCGACACTTTTGCGTCTTCGCATACAACGTACATATATCGATATCCAGGGAAATTCTTTGCTCGCGTTCGCAAACGCAGGAAAAGAGATCGCGATGGACGGGCGAGGAGGAGGAGAAGGAGGACCAGGAGGGAGGGGGAGCAAAGTTAATCACGCGGCGCGGCGGCGAATCCGGCAGTCGCGGGAGAGACGACGTCGTGAGGAAAATGAGAAAATGCGAAGAAAGCGACGCCACGGCGCGGCGACGGACGGACGAACGGACGCGGGAGAAAAGAGAAGGAAAATAAAGGGGGATCGGGAGGGAAGGAGAAAAGGCGCAAGTATAGAAAAAAAAGAGGAAAAAGACGCGAGAAACGATAATTTCGCGGAGGAGCCGAGTTTCGCGCGCGCGCGAACGCGCGAGACGAGGATTAATTTAAATATTGACATGACCCTGCCGAGAAGAGAGAGAGAGAGACGGCCATGCTCGGCGGAGCATCGCTAAACGCTCGTTCAATTTGCGCGTCGCCCTTCTTCCGCTTCTTCCGAGGGCACCACGGCATAAATCAACATACGCGTATCGTAAAACGTTTTTTAACCGAAATAGCCATCCGGGGTCAGCCGGTCGGATATATACTCCCCCACCCCGGCCGCCGCTCCTCGAAAGAAAACGATCGACAAGTAGGGTAATGACGACAATTGGAGTGTGTTTGCCCGAAATTACGCGCGTGTTCCTTCGCCGAGCGAGAACGGCGACGCCGAACGCGATCTCCCCCCCCCCCCCCGCCCGAGTCTATCGATTCGCTCGCCGTATCTCGGCATCTGCGGATGCAAATTATGGGCGTATAATTTACAAGCGTTTAGTGCGCGAACACACTCCTCCTGCACGATAAAGTTCGGCATCACGCGAACTCGTAAATATAAAAAAGTGGGTTCGTCTCCCTCCCCCACCCCCTGAATAGGGTATGGGGAAAAAAAGCGCGCGTGTATCGTTTATATTGCGATGTGTATTTTTAATCCTTTCGGGCTTTTGCGCTATCCGGTGCACACGGCACGGCGGTTCTGGCTGTTGTTGTTATATTTAGTGCATTTAGCGGAGCGCATATCAATCCGAAAATTTCATAAAAATTCCGAATATCTATAGGTATGTGAGAAAACAGGAGGCCGAGGCGAGGTTTACATTTTTTTTTAAATAGATATTTTTTGAAGAGAGAGAGAGAGAGAGAGAGTTAATGAAAAAATGAAAAATAGATGACAATCCGCAATCGTTGGGTGTTTATCGCGACGAAAGTGGCGGTAACCATATTGTCTTATCAATCGCCGCAATTCGAGGCAGCTTGATTAGCATGCGAAAGCCGGGCGTATCAATTACTATCAGGCACACACAATGGCTTTCTATCCTCCGATCAATGTAAATCTCGATTTAGACTAACGATCCCGCGCTGCGCGGGGCAGACAGGCGCCCTTATAACCGATCGTGCGTTCGGCGCTTTAGAAAAATGATTTCAGCCGGTGCCCCGTGATCAAGCATTAATAGTAATGCCTTCGATCGTAGGCGTGACGCGCGCCGCTGGATCGTATTAAAATAGGTAGTGATTAACGACGTCGTTCACGGGCCGCGGAGGAGGGGGAGGGGCAGGAGGGGGATGAAGGGGCGAGAGGGCGAAAGAAGGGGTGAGCACGTGCGGGAAGGGATGAATGGAAGGCGAAAAGTGCGCGGATATGGTAACGAGAAGATATGAGATGGAGCGGCGAAGAAAAAAGACATGGAAAGAGAGAGAGAGAGAGAAGCGGGAATTACGCGAGGTATCTCAAGAAAACTTTTGTTGGATATGTAGTCAACGGCACGTACTATATAGGGTATCGCGTAATACGTGCAAAGTGCCTCGTGAGATGGATAAAAATTGCATCGAACAAAATACATATATGTATGTTCGATAAAAAACTTTTCAATTAAAATAACTTGTAAAATACAATGCAATAATATGCATAATATGTGGAAAAACGTTCAATGCAATTTATGCTTTGATTGGTTTTCCACATATTATGCGGCACCCATGTAGTAAATATAGGTCAAAGGGGAGCCAGATATTTTTTTTTGCGAAGAAAAGGCAAAAACTTAATAGAGAAAATTCACAAACAATTACGTTTTGTATTTTTTAAAGTTTAAATAAATGTTCCAGGTTTTCAATAAATATTATGTTTTTTTTTATTTGTGTGTATTTGTATATGAATATAAAATGTTTTATAATTTCCCAGCGATGGGATATTATGTTGGCACATACTTTTACGAGGTTTGTGCGATCACTTGTTCATTGTGTGCGCGACATTCGTCGTCGTCGTCCTCGATAAAGTAGCGACGCTTCGCAAACATTCTTTTTCGAGTATCCACTTTTAAATATTTTTCCACGGCAAACAGGATCACCTTTGACAAATCGCGTCCGCTCTACTGACTCGTCTTGCGGCCTTAATACACTCGGCATTTGCAAACGTATACGCGTCACAAATGAATACAACTTAGAGAAATGACGCTTTTGATATTTATCTCGACGTTGATTGGATTCCGCGTTTCCACAAAATCTAAAATAAAGTTAACTTGAATATCACTTTGCGACAGAGAGAGAGAAATAATTGAATTACGTAATAATACTACAAACTTTCAAGATATTCACGAGTTTAAAGAAACGATTATATGTTTGTAAGACTGAGAGTTGTTTATGTCGTTATTGACGACGTTGATTCAAGTTAGGTATTAGCGAAGAATGAAAGTCGAAGAAAGAACGCGGTAGAGATGACGCAAAGTGAAACGCGCGAGCTACGGAAATGCCGGAGAATGCGTTGACGGCGGTAACGGGAGGGTGAGGGGAGGGAGAAAGAGTGCTGCGAAGGGGCGCGAGAGAGGGTTGACAATTCCAGGGTGTCGTAAGGTATGAACGTGCGGGACCAACCACGAGTTCATTGCGAATTCATTGAGGATTTTCCAAGTGATTTCCCCGGTTATGTCCAAGGGTTATGCTTCAGACGACGAACGTGTGCGCTGTCACGGAGGAACAAAAGTCAACCACCTCCAATTTAATATTTCTCCCCCCCCCCCCTCTCTCTCTC